>NC_056731.1:1070561756-1070604256 GCF_019279795.1 Protopterus annectens | reverse complement strand
AGTAAAACTTTCAATTATCTATATCTACAGTAACTGCAATGTTAAAAATAATGTGGCTGGCAACCTCTAAATGACCTGAAAACTGCAGCTAATTTAAATACACCCACCAAAAAGGCGCTTAAACTATAAACACTATTACAGAATGAATGCAACAGTATTCTACTGATGATCTAACAAAGCATACCGAGAAGCTCCTCCTGAGACGCAAGAGAGTCACCCACATCCAAAACATACTGTCTGCTGGACTGCTGGGAGCTTTCCTGTGTAGCAATGCTTGCCAGGAATTCCTCAGTGGTGGTGTGGAGTTGCTCAGCTGCAGGCCCACAACTTGTGACTTCAGCAGCATGCCTACTTGCAGTATGAATCATGTCTGTGGCTCTGTGTTGCACCTGCTCATAGCTGCAATTTTGATGGCTAGCAGCATTTACATTTTGGACCAATTAGTCCAAAAGGGCCATACATTATGACATACTGTCCTGACCACTAGTCATAAAGACAGCGTGATGCTGCCTTAAAACTTCAGTGATGAGATAATTTTCTGCCTCTGAAAAAAATGGCCTATGCTGAGCAGACATATTGTTTACTGAAAAGCAAAATTAATGATAACACATATAAGGATCACATAAGTAGAAATAAACTGTGTACAGATAAGGAAGAGCAGTGAAGCTCTCAGTTTTCACCACTTGATTACAATGTAAATATTCCACAGTGGTCATCAAATAACACAGGGTCTACAAAACAGGGAGAGCAACATGATGAGCATATCCTTGTTTGTGCCATAGTGGATAGTCACTTATGCTCACACACCCAAAACAGTGCATTCTACTTTGTCCTGTATCAGGGTCTCATTTCCCTGCTCCCTCCACAATAAATAGGCTAAGAGACAAATGTGCTAACCAAACAACAGTGTAAATTCAAAAGTGCTCTCTAAGAAGCAATCCATGGAACGTGTGCATAGTTCTCACACAACATTGGACATTCAGCCTATTCTACTTCCTCTGTACCTCTCAAATGGATGCGAAACAAGGCCATGTCATGAGAACAGTTTTAACAAATGCTTACTGATTTACTTCACATCATTCCTAAGTACATTCCAATATATGCATTATTTAGTCAACAAAATGGATACATACCTGATGCGTCTATATCACCTCATCGAATACATGAATATCGAATGCTCACACGAGTGAATATTCACTTACTCTTAAACGCTATTGTGGGGGGCTGTGCCTCCACGCCCCACTAAATATATATTCCTACTCCGAGATCACACTACAGTGAGGAAAGGGCAAAAATCCCCATCTTCACCATACCGCAAAAAAAATTCATAAACTTCAAGTACTTGAATATGTTTGCTCCTGTGAGCGTTCGATATTCATGTATTCAACGAAGTGATATAGATCCTTCCTGATGGAGTGCAATACTCCTTTGTTGAAATATACTTTCCCAAAATAAATGTCTCACTGAATTTGAAACAACTTTCATGCACATAGGTTTGCCTAGTTACACATTTGTCTTTTTATATTGGTGTATGAAAATAATTGATTGCATCTGACCAAGTCTGTGCCTCATAGATACTAATTGCAGCATGCACAGCTGAATCACATGCTAATCAACCACTCCTCTGAAGCTACTCAACAAAGTATAAGGCGTCAATGTAGACAACATGCCCTTTCTTATATGTGCATTGAGGAAATAGTGAAGGACATATACAATGTAAGCACTGACAGATTGTTAGCAGCAACTACAATTTACATACATTTGTGTGTTACAGGCTGAAGCCAATGCTGCTGCTGCCAATAGCCATAGACATAGAGGGTGAAGACCTTGCAGGACAGCAACACAGTAAAGGAACTGTGAGACCTCTGGCAGCCATGAGTCAGATACAGAACCAAACACAAGTAACCCATCTAAGTGGAATATAAGGTTTGTTTGTGTCTTTCGGATTTTCCCGGTTATGGGTTTAAATTTGCATGTTAAACACAGGTACCCTTAACAGACAACCAGGAGACATGCTTGGTGTTTCATAGGCATCAACATACAGGATCTTACAAACATTCCTGCATGCTATACTTACAATATGGCAGAGGGAACATACATTTTAACACAGGTTTGGAGGAGAAGATCACAAGTATGCTACAATTGTAACATATATTACACTATTCTCCAGTAATGTATGCCATACATTGCAGCTGTACACAAGAGAACAACACCTGGGGAACAGAGTAGGGTCTACATTAACCATAAGGTCTATCACTTGAACAGCTGCTAAGTCATGTGTAATGTCATGGGAATCATAATCTATGTGCATGCTGGAAGCCCTTGCATTTGGCAAAACTTCCATATTGTCACATTCAGTAGCTACAACAGATGTGTGCTATGGGGATATCTCTGAGACTTACTTAGGTGTGGCTTGCAAGGGGCCTACTTCAGATGAATGAAATGCCACTTACTCCAAACCCAAATCACTGAGATGAGAAGACCGACAAGTCACTCCAGGTAAGTAACTGCTCAGCCACCCTGTTTAACTTTGCCACTTACTCCCATGGCACTGTGCTCTTGGAGTTGGTATACTTAGTTAGGGGGGTGTGCGGCCTCCCACATGGGTGGGTTTGGTTTTCTGCCTTTAAAGAGTTTGCTCCAGATAGCTGAACAGTTACTTACTTGGAGTGACTTGTCGATGTTGTGGTGCTATCGGTCTTTTCGTCTTGGTGATTCAGGTTTCGGGTAAGTGGCATTTCGTTCATCTGAAGTAGACACAGCTGCATATTATGCACTAGACTCATGGCAGGGGAAACCCATTGTAGATATACACACACACATACACACACACACACACACACACACACACACACACACACACACACACACACACACACATAGGAACACCGTAATGAGATGCACATTCCAACCAGTAATGTTATACAGCATGTATATCAGCTACTGCACCGACAGTGCCAGTGTCTACATACCTCTGGCTGAGGGCACCATTACAATCCACTGACATGTCCCTCAATGCTCATAGTATGTGCTATGCTATCTGAGTTAATACAGTGGAAACAGCTGGAGCAGGATCATTCATGGGAAGGGGAGCACATCTTAACAACAATTCCAAGGTCACAAGAGCCACAAGCCAGTGATGACTCAAAGGAGAAACCAGCAGCAGGTGTAGTTGTAAGCAGACATAGCCATGCTCAGTAAGTCCTTGCATTGGCTAGGAGACAAACCATAGCACACTGACTCATCACCTAGAAGGCTAAAACCATCCTCTGACATCATTATATATCTGTACTAGGGATGCATTAGAGATAACAGTTTTCAACCATAAGTAAATCACACAACAGGCAGGATGCCAGACATGGAGAGTAACCAGACCAACACAGTCATGTTAGTGCCATGGCAGACACACATCCTTGCTCCCACACACCCAAAAGAACAGTCAGTGCTGGTTTGTGTCATCAAACTTGTCTTTCCTTAGTTGATAATCGCATATCATATTAGTCCTACATAATATCCTTTCTGCTGTATACTTCCAAGCAGACATCATAATATTGTAAAAGTGAAAAGTGTCATGAAATGTACATGAAACTTGCAATATTTTCTTACCACTATACATTATTCAATTTGATTGTGTGTTGACAATCACTCTTAACTGTACAGATTTGCAATGAATGTCCAGAATTTGGACATTTGGACTTGTGTGTGTGTGTGTGTGTGTGTGTGTGTGTGTGTGTGTGTGTATATATATATATATATATATATATATATATATATATATATATATATATATATGTATATATACATATATGTATATATACATATATCTATATATATATATATATATATATATATATATATATATATATATATATATATATATATATATATAGATCTATATATATATATATGTATATGGTCTTTGTCTCATAATTTTGTGGTAGTCTGTCAGATCACTGTCAAATCATTGAGGACTGAGGTCAGGGACTGATGGCACACGTCTGAGTTTCAGACTTCATATCCATCAGAACAGTCATCCTAATGTATAACATGTTATTCTGTCCACTTCCTAAATATGTTTGAACAATATTTAAAGAATGTCCCTATTTATAGGCCTTTGCTCCCCCATTAAGTGTGCCTTTGCTCACATTCCCTGATCAAAGAGGTTGAGAGATATGGTGCTGGATGCCTATTGCTGATTTTTACAAAGGTGTGTGTGTGAAATATAGGGTTAAGGCACCCAGTCTGTTTTTAACATGTGGCTAGGATAGCAAATTGGATTGTAGAACAATGTGATGATATTTCATGTGTAGTTGCATAGTCTAATACTGTATGTGAAACAATGATTTTATATTCTTCCTATTATCACAAAATATTGAGTTTTGCATGTTGCTGCATGTAGCACAAACACCATCAGCTATGCACAACTGGTTTGCATGCACAGTGACAGGGCACAAACTGTAGAAATGGACCACCCAGGTAGCAGGTTGGAACTAGACATGTAAAAATAGACCTGGCATTCATTCACTTAATGTCAGTCTGCATAGCGCAAATCTGCTAGGTGCCATTGTACTGCATGTAACAGTGTGAACCTCAGAATAAATATTAATTTAGTAGATCTTTATGTGACTTCTCCTGTGGCTGTGAATGTTTAGTGTTGGCCTGAAGTTCACATGGTCCTGGGTTCTGATACAAGGATTGCAACTTGTATTTTACTAATGTGCCCTTGCATTACATTGCAATGTATTTAAACATACACATGTCTTGTTTGATCCATTTACAGGCAACATCTGTGAGTGTATGAGTACCATGTATAAGGTCCATGGTTCTACTACAGCAGACTTCTCTATTTTTTCATTGGTGTCCCACTTCACATTATAATCACACTGAGTTATAGGAGTCGCCTAGTATTTCTCATATCCTAAGTATATACCTGATGCATGACACATTAATATTGCCAGTCGTGTAATGATATGATAATAACTGTGTTAACAACCTTCATCTTATTGTGTCCTCTTGCGCAAACATGGGCAGCATGTTTGCACAATGCTAAGCAGTGCATACCATTTTCAAATTTTGCAAAGTCCAACAGTGTGCATTCCTCATATCTGTCATAACTGGAATTGGTGGGAAACATCATTATATATTGGCGTTCATCAGCATAGGACATGTCTGGTGTTCAGGGAGAGGTTCTGAGATTTTGGTATCAAAGATGGGGTATGCAGGAGTCCCAAGTGTTTGTTGGACTCCTAGTGAATGATTATGGTTCACAGGTGTTGCAGGAGCACTATCATGGATCAGATTACAAATTGGATGCATGGAATAATTTGGCCCAGGATCTGTCCAGCGTTACCTTCCATCTCAAAAATGAGGAATACTATCTCTCATGATGTGGAACAAAGGGGTAAAATGTGGAACACCTACTAACAGTATACTAACAACTTCATCTAAGAAGGCAACAGGATGGTTAAAATGTGCCACTTTATACTTATATAAAGTGCTTTTGATGAATTAATATGATTCAGTACTATTTAGAATGGATATATTTTAAAAAACTCCTAATACTGAATATGTGGCAGACCCTTTCAATGTGGAGCTTTGAGGAACATTGACTTTTTAAGACTGAAAATGAGGAACATTTCTGTGATGAGGAATACTTTAGAAGTATGCTTATGAATGCCCATGACATTTTACTTTCACTTTGAAACACTCACACATAGGTTACATGTTCGTGTGCCAATATTTTTGTCAAATCTTTGATTTGGTGCATTTTTGATCAAAAGGGTAGTTTGCCAATTGTCAGAATGGTTGATCATCAGATGACTGACATACATTCTTTGATCTTTGCATGCACATAATTGTTTTTTTTTTTTGTTGTTGTTGCTGTTTTTAATAGAAAAACGTTCAGATCTAAAGAAAGTTTCTGTATTAGGGTAACATGTATTTGTGCAAGTAAAAGTGTTTGTGGGTTAGGTTAAAGTACAGATAAAAGGAAAGATTTAGTGTTGTGGGGGTGTGATGTTTGCACTGGGTATTTAAGTTGAAGGTAAGTGTATGTTCAAGCATTTACTGGTTAGGGTTACAGTACGAGCTGGGTTAGGAGTTAGATTTAGTGTTGTGCATTTACGGTGTTTGTGTGTCTCTGAGTATCTTGTGAAGTGGTACTGCTAGGAAAAGGCTTTTTCTAAATATAATATATAGGGTTAGGGTTAAGGTAAAATGAAAGTTTAGGGTTAGTGTATGAGTGACTTGTATCATGGGGAAGCTGTATACTTCACAGAGCACATAAGTAGTACACCTATTCCTTGTATCACTTTAGTTCTTCATGATGGTACCAGTGAAGAACATCATGATTAGGTGTGATGTCTCCTGTAATCTTTTGCATGCCTGTTTTCCCCTGCAGATCTGTTGCCAAATCCTCTCAGATATGAAGTTTGTATCTGTATTGTGAGATGATGGATGTTGTTCACAGAATATATTGTATTCATATCTGTGTAGAAATTAAAACATCAGCGGAGCTTCTTCTGTAGGGTGCCCGCTGTTCAGTAGTACACAGATATTCATGCTTCTTCTTTGCTTGAGTAATGCAGCTTAGGTTTCCAGTTCATATTATGCTCATCCATGCTTGCTATACTATTGTTCTGTGGCATACCTGTCTGCATGGCTTCCATTCTCACAGGATGCATGTGAGTCCTTGCTGTTGGCCAACAGTCATGCTTTCTGTAGTATTTATTTGCTGTGGTCATGTTATCCTTTGGCTAATGCTGACTGTTGGGACACAGTATTGTTGGGGTGGCCTGTACTTCTGATTCATGCTACATTTATTCCAACTACTGTGTTGCATTTGCGTAGGCGTTCTGCACTATATATAATTCTTTACATTGTTTGCTTTTCCATGAACTACTTCCTTCTTGTTGTGCTTTAGCTGATTTTAGGTTGTGTACAATTATGTTTACTTTGTTCTTTGGCTTCCATTCTCACAGGATGCATGTGAGTCCTTGCTGTTGGCCAACAGTCATGCTTTCTGTAGTATTTATTTGCTGTGGTCATGTTATCCTTTGGCTAATGCTGACTGTTGGGACACAGTATTGTTGGGGGGGCCTGTACTTCTGATTCATGCTACATTTATTCCAACTATCGTGTTGCATTTGCGTAGGTGTTCTGCACTATATATAATTCTTTACATTGTTTGCTTTTCCATGAGCTACTTCCTTCTTGTTGTGCTTTAGCTGATTTTACGTTGTGTACAATTATGTTTACTTTGTTCTTTGGCTTCCATTCTCACAGGATGCATGTGAGTCCTTGCTGTTGGCCAACAGTCATGCTTTCTGTAGTATTTATTTGCTGTGGTCATGTTATCCTTTGGCTAATGCTGACTGCTGGGACACAGTATTGTTGGGGTGACCTATACTTCTGATTCATGCAACATTTATTCCAACTACTGTGTTGCATTTGCGTAGGTATTCTGCACTATATATAATTCTTTACATTGTTTGCTTTTCCATGAACTACTTCTTTCTTGTTGTGCTTTAGCTGATTTTAGGTCGTGTACAATTATGTTTACTTTGTTCTTCCTTAAGTTTCTACTTCGTGAACTTCTATTTTTATCTGGTACATTGTTATGCTATCTTGTATATTTTAATTATAATGTTTGTTTTTGTTTTATGTGTGAAGATGATGTACAAGATCTGCAATTGACCAAGGTACAGAAATAAGGTACATATAGAAAGTTGATGTGGCATGCAGATGTCTAAGACTTCATCAAAAGAAAGGAGTACAGGAAGAATGGGGAATAGACGAGAGTGTGACAGAACATTATAATAACACAATCTAGGAGAGCAGCTTCAATGGAGAACCAGACAATCTTTAGACTTGAAAGTGACACAGCAGATGGCACTAAGAAGTTCTATCACTCTGCAAGACATTGACACAAAAAAAAGAAAAGTCACCAAACCCCATTCATAAAGGACAAAGCAACAATCTGTTACCAGTTCAGAAAACATTAAAGGTAGAAGGAAGGAGTATTTCAAGGAGCTTCAGAATGAAACGGGCTGGAGATTAGCTTAATGACTAAAGGGTTTGCCTCACAGGCACAAGGTACATTGTTTGATTCTTACCATTGAGGGATGCATAGCTAGGCTTATGATGGTCCTGGTGGTTGTCAGCCTAGTATACACCTATGAAGAAAATACCAAAGAAGTTTTACTGTAGTATCCGTAGCCTGTGATAAAAATAAAAAAGGTAAAATATGAAGTGCACTAAGGAAAATAAAGTCAGGAAACAGCAGCATGCTTTGATGATGTCACAGCAAATATTATCATGATATTGGATGTGTCACAGCTCAAAATGACTACTGGGGATATTTATTGTAGTGTGGGAGGAAAGGTGAATCTCACATGGCTGTATCATTAGCATACTAGTGCCAGTGTATACATTCACAGATGCAGGCAGTGCAGTTGAATAATATTCCTCATACCCTGCATGACAGTGCAGAAAATGGTGAATGCTAAAAGAATACGCATAGTAATGGAAATTATGATAGGAGATGAACAGTTCAGATTCAGAGCACGAAGCACAATAACTGACCTGAGGTTTTCTGTGAGAGAGACAGTTGAGAAAGTGTTGGTGATGAGGAAAAAGTCCACTTCAACATGTGTAACAAGATGATCCTCAAGAAAAGAAAATTAATTTGGGTAGTCCTGCAATGGTCTGAAGTTCAGGAAGGTTTGATAGAATTAGGGCAACCTATGTGCAAGAATCCAGTGTCACAAGTATAAACAATGTTCAGGCTCACTGAGGTGTTTCCTGTTGAAATGTGTGTGCATCAGGGGTCAGCTCCTGACTCCCTCTCCTGATCATGCTAGTAGTGGATTACATCTGCTAACAGGTCATAGAAGAAAATACAGTAGGACTGCTGTATGCAGACATTGTGGCTCTACAGGTAGGCTCTGAAAATTAACTACAGAAAATGACAGGGGTCTACAGTGCAAAAACTGAAGACATAAGAGATAGAGCTGAATACAGAAAAACAGTGTTCATGGCTGCACATGGACTGAATCAGAAAAAAAAGATGAAAATTAATAAAATCACAGAGCTAATGTAATGCAACCTTGCACTTAAAACATAGGCCTCTTGGTCGCAGATGAGGAAGTAGGACCACATTGGAATAAAGAAATAGGTAGTAACCTTTATGCTGTGAAGGAATTTCACATCAGAGGCTTTTTTGATTTTAAACAGATGTCAGTTATTTTGCTCCAACAATGAAAACAGCAGCATAACAGGATACGTGTTTTCATCTTTATCAAGACTTCATCAGATCTAACTAATCCACTAACTGCCTACTATTGAATAAACTAAAGACGGAGATATAAGCAAGCAATAATGTCTAACAGGGTGTGTGTTACTATGTAAATAACACATTCCTGGAAGGGCGTTATTTACACAGTAGCACACACCCTAGAGTGCATTACTGCAATTAGAGAATGGGCTGTCTGTAAAATTGTTGTGTTTTACTTATTTATTTTTATTACTATATAATTAGTAGTATTTGTTTAAATTTCCGTTGTAGTTAAATAGTTCCTCAGCCTAACGCTTCAGACTTGCTGTAGTATATGTAAATGATGTTGGAGAAAGTAGTTTAGATCTAACATTTAAGATTAAAAAAAATGTTCAGATATTGACCTCATTTTTTCAGTCTGTTAGACATACAATTTCCAGTTTGCTGCCAATTATTGGGGATTTAAGTAATTAAATAATGGCATACATAAGACTTTCAAGTTTCCTTCAGAAAATACTTGCTAAAACAAATCCTTTTATTATAGCAATTTTTTAATATTATAATATCTATGTTTAAAGATCTGCTCCCATTTTTGAACCCTTGCCCCCCCTTTATTTTAGGCTTTAAGAGTTTGAGAGGTATGCATATCTCTTAACTGCTGCTACCACTGCTTGTTTGATCACTGTCTCTCTCTCTCTCTCTCTCTCGCTGTCTCTCTCTTTCTCTCTCTCACAGAAACACACTGCCACTTTCCTGCACTTAAGCACATGTACACTCACACACACTGACAGAAATATAAACATGCGCACACACACACACACACACACACACACACACACACACACACACACACACACACACACACACACACACACACACACACACACACACTTTTCTTTATTTTTAAATGTTTCTTTTAATTTTACACTAGTTAAGCAGCAAATGCACTGCTTAGTGAGTGTAAAATAATGGCTCAATTGATCTCACTTTCCCTTTCATGTACTGATACGGTCACACACACAGGCATAAACACACATATTTTGTTTTCAATTTTTTTTTTTTTTTTAATTTTACACTCACTAAACAGGAAAAGCACTGCCTAGCAAGTACAAAATAATGGAGGCTGTTAGTTTCACTACAGTCCGAGCTCCACAGTAGCTTAATATGCTGCTGTGAAGTGATAGACTTATTTTTCAGGGAGTCTTACCTGTACATTAACACCTGCTGGAGATCACTCATTCTCCAATTAGGGTGGTGATATACAGGTCACCCATTCTCCGAGTGAAAATAGTGGAACATGTTACAGGTTTCTGCTATCTAAGATTTGTGGTTAAGGATAATAGAAATCTGAATTTGTGGGTCAAAGTGAGAATCAGAAGTGTTGCACTCAACTGACACAAACAGTGAAAGGTATTCTGTGACAAAATATCAAAGAAGCTGAAAATTAAGATGCAGTAAAGAGTGGCTTGATTAGTGCTTTTGTATCACATAGGAACCTGGAGTGAAGGCTGACCAGCTAATGAAGCATGAGGCTATCGAGAACAAGTGTGTGAGATTGGTAATAGGTAGTTAAAGGAATGAAGACACCAGAGATGAAGCTAAAGTAGCCCTATTTGATGAGATGGTCAAGGAGAACAGATTGTGGCTATTGGTTTTCATACAAGAAAGAATATCCTAGGGATTTAATAAAATCTCTGTAGGCATAGTGTAAACCCTACACGGAAGCTACTGTGGCTGTGTTTGCGGTACCACCTCAGTAGCGCACCATGCATACTAAGGAAGGCACGTTACTGAGGGAGAGCCATGTAAAACTGTTATTGAATTAGTGTAGGGAGTGTGTTACTGTCTCTGGCAATGAGTAACACACCAAAAACAATAAAAATCACTCGTGGAGACCCAAATGAGGGTATGAGATCGGCAAATAAGAGTTCCTGACAATATAACTGAAAATATTGAAATTGAGTATAAAGAATACGAAAATCGCTGGATGTAAACCACAATGATTTAATAACGCTTCTCATAGGACATACGTTTTCGAGCTTCTTCATCAGAATATACATACAGGTGTTTCACTACCCCTTTTATACACCAAATATTAATTGAATGATTGAATAATTTGATTTAATAAATAAATCTTTTTCCTTAGTTTAAAAATGTACTTTAAAAACATGGTTAAAACTTTAATAAACATTAAATGGTAAAAATAATGTGAACTTATTGATAATATACACACCCCCTGCACTGTCAAAGTGCCAGATATCAATGTATGCATATATAATTAAAAGTTTATTTTTTTTTTTGTGTTCGCATGGCATAGTGTGTAGCAATGGACATGTGCCAGACATCTAAAACTAGAAACTAGATACATTTAATTATGAAATCAAAGGTCAAGTTTAAGCATAGCTGAGAGGGTTTGTGCCCGATGACACAGTGCTCACCAGTGCTTAAACGTAGTGGAGAGATATATGTAAAAGTATAGCACTAGTCTACATGGCCATGCAGCCAAATGGTTAGAGTAATAGCCTTATGTGCAGAAGGCACATGGTTCGAGTACAGGAACAGTATATTTTGTAAGTACAATAATGTATGATTACACAGACAGGTTATTACATTTATTTTGCAAATACACATAATTGAGAAGTGCTATTAAACCTTGATTATATTTTGTATGAATAAACAGATATGTTATTAATCATTTATGTTGCAAATGCACATTATTAGAAGTATGTTTAATCCTTTGATAGCATATTGTATGTATGCACACACATGTTATTAAGCATTTATGTGGCAAATATACAATTATGAGATGTATTTTTAAATCCTGCTTTGCTGCACTCAGCTAAGCTCCACTAAGCACAGCTAAGCCTTGCCAAGCAGTGCTTAAACAAGGAATGTTTTAGCAGTGTTTAGCTGGTTTGCACACTGTTAAACAGTACGAAGAAGCACTGCTAAGCAATGCCTGTGTAAGCGTTGCTCAGCCCAGCTAAGCAGTGCTAAGAGGTGCATTTTAAAAAATTGCCCAGTGGTGGTAAAAGGTGGGAAAACAGGCTTATTTAAGTGCAACAGGTAGAAATACAGCAGAAGCAGTTGGAGTATGAACCTGGCAGGAGCTATGGTAGATGTTGGAGGGGGTGCATGCTTCTGGATGCAATGGTGGGGCATTTTGGAGTCCAGGGTCATAGTTGGACTCCTTGTAAAATACCATGACATCTGGCTGCTGCAGAGCCAGTACCAGGGATTGTAGTACAAGTCAGAAGCCTGGGACCAGCTGGCACACAATCTGACCAGTGCTACAGGAATCCCCTGCACAGTTGAGCAGGTCTATCTTCATTTTGATAATCTGAAGTGATGGAAGAGGAGAGTTCTGGGCACCTGGGAACAAGATGCTACAGATGGGAATGCCCCCCAAGTTTGAAAGTACTGTTTGCATTGTTTTACTAATACCTAATCTGAATGTGTGATAGACAGGTATGCATAATGGTGTGCTCCCTTCCCTACAACTGCAAAGGAGAGAGTTTGCAACCTAGAGACCCATGCAGGGCCTCTGATCAGGTTGAGCCATGAGTGTGGTGAGTACAGATGTATCTTGCAATCTATAGTCATATAAGCAAGAAGGAGTAATGTATTAACTGCCATTAGGTATACACAATTTTGATTGCACTGCAATGAATGTGGTCATAGAGCTGGACTGCAATAAGTGAGTAATGCCAGGTATAGTTTAATAAAGATGAAAGCATGAAATCTGGCAATGTTAAGGAAATAAAGTTTCTACTGCATTCATTGTGGAATTACAGCTGTATTGCAACACCTGCATTATATGAACTATTTGGCCATAAAGACTGGAAAAATGTACCACTCACTGCATGACATCACCCCAAATAATGCTATGTTTTGCAGTATGTGTGTATTTTAGTCTGCTGTTCATGAAATCAGGTATTACATCTGCTGTGAATTAAAAACACAAAGAATACCACTAAGTGACTGAAAGTTAGCTAATAAAGAGTGTTCTGCTAAACTTTAGATTTGGAGCTGCACTAAAAGATATAATGCATTATGATATTTGTTCTGCACTAAGATCTGAAGCAAGAATATGAATGCCCAAGGTGTATTGTGTATATCAGGTTTGTCTTGTGTTAACCATTGCATTTCAACTATATGCATTGCAGCTCTGAGGTATGCTGCTGCAGACAAGTATGAAACTGTAATACCTGTACATTGCAAATATACCATCCGTAAATGTATATGGGTCAGGTAACCAACCCAGCACTCTGATATGATCTGTACACATCACAGATATCTCCACCCACTAGGGGTATATAGTGTACACCTACATTCTATGCATTAATGTACAGTTCACCTACCATCTCTGTCATGCATGATTCTCATGCATGTGTGTTCAACTGTTGGTGCAGTCTTGTACAACAATCAACTTCTATTACCAGGTCATATTTTGTTAGCAGGTGAGCTCAAGGCAGCTATCAGTCAATAAATATGCAGCAGTGACTCAGTAACTCAGTTTGATAAATGCAAAGTCTGATGTACATTTTGTTACACACAGACCAGGGTTCTAGTCTAGTGACAAGTACTAGTAAATAGTATTGAATCAATTATGTATTGTTA
Organism: Protopterus annectens; assembly: GCF_019279795.1. Lineage (NCBI taxonomy): Eukaryota > Metazoa > Chordata > Ceratodontiformes > Protopteridae > Protopterus > Protopterus annectens. The sequence goes on along the minus strand of NC_056731.1, from coordinate 1,070,590,362 downwards.
ACAGATGTTCTCCCACAGGACTTATAGGTAAATAAATGGCTGCAGTAGCCATTAGAATTGGTTAATAATTTGTGCGTTCAGATGTACTAGAATATTAACAGGATTGCTCAGCAATGTGATAAGACTTCAGAAAATAAAGGCAGCAAGTACAATACTAACAAATGTTAGTACAATAAATAAAATGTGTAATCTCGATATGGCTGCATGCCTGGTGTGTCTGTGAATGTCTGCTGATAGTCTAACCCCATGCCTGCCAAGGATGGCATGATAGTTGTAAACTCTCTGTACTATGCATGATACATGTCTCTCAAGTGTCACGCTGTCACAGACTGTGATTACTGTTGCCCAATCCCCTCTGTCACAGATCTATCATGGACATCATTTATCTTAATAGCACAGTCACACTACATCAGTCCATAGTACACCTTGGTAGACATCTCTGTCCCCCTGACATGTAATAGTCCTCTGTAGTTGTCTTGCTGTAGGTGTTACAGCTTGGCCTATGCTGTCCCATGGGGATACCTTGAGAGGTATGTACGTGCTACAAAAGCTATAGGGCACATATATACATAAAGGTAAGGCAGAGCTGTAGAGTATATAAGAGTACTGTTGCAGACAATATAGCCTATACTGTATTAATGAACTGTATTTCTCTCTTCTCCCACCCCTTATCTGCATCATAATTTAATATTGTTATACATTGGTTATGGTTTACTATTAACATCTGTTCTTCTCAAAGCATTATGTTGGGCCTTGTGTTTTATTATTGTTATGTATTACAATGGTTGCATACTAACATAGCTTGTTGAATTATCTATGTTGTTGGCCTTATGCAGTAACTGTTACTGGTATGCTGTTACTATATTGACTGTTATCTCACTTATTGCTGTGTTCCATATACTATGCAATATTATGTTACTGGGTTATTTGCAACGTTCTGACATGCTGTTATAACAAACTAAATTTTATGTTCATTACTAACCTATACACTGAAATACCTCAATGCCATAGCTCGACTGGGCAGGACGGTTCCTGGTGATCTGCCTACCCTACCTCAGCTGGCCATGGCATGGGGTTCCAGCATGTCTGGGATCCAAGCCAGTGGTATCCCTTCTGCTGGATCTGCACCACCTACGGGTGGAGCTGCTTCAGGGGACGGGGCCCATCCCCCCTGGGAGTGGGGGTGGAGGGGGGGTTGTCACCCAGGAACACTTACCGGTGATGGTGCACAGGATTGTGAAGAGTGGGTATGAGAATTGCCTGTGCAGGATTGAGGGCAGATTTTCCAACCTGGAGGGGCAAGGTGGCTCCAGAGCACAGCATACAGCACAGCCACCTTCAGGGCAGTGAAGGAGCAGTGTTGACTGTCCATGGGTGGTGAGGTCAATCTCACTGCTGCCATTGTGGGGCACATGGCTCTCTGATTTTACAACACCCTCCTGTACAAGGTGCTTACCCCCCCCCCCTCATGTGTCACACAACATCCATGTATGCTGTCTTGTTTGTCTTGTCTGTCAGCAAATGTAACCTCTCCTACACAACATGCCTCCCCACATATACCTATATCCCTCCCCCAACATTCCACTCTCACCTTAAAAAAAAAGGGCACTCTTCCCGCAAAATATATATATATATATATATATATATATATATATATATATATATTGCCCTATACATAGCTCGCCATTTTGCACCCATGGCCACAGGACACAATAAATTATTAAATGATTTAATCATTACAGTTATGTTGCCCTCACCCCTCTCTCTGGGGTTCCAGGTTCCAAATTCCAAATTCTCTACAACCTACACATCTGTTGCTGTAGAAGAAATGGAGAGGTATGGTCCTTTCCTACACCCTTCCTGCACATCCCTACCTGCCTTTCAGTATGTTTTCTCCTGCTTGCCCCCATTTCACCACTTTCCGAGCACCCCTTTTTTCTTTTCTTTTTTTTAATTAGGATGTGTTTAAGTGGAGTTAAGTGACACTGTGCATCATGCCACACTGAGCAAACCCGCTTAAAATGCTTAAAAGTGTCTTAATCACCTTCTGTGCTTCTGACCCTCTCAAGCACATCTGCAGAATGATCACTCCCTGCCCAGTATTGAGCCCATGACCCTGTCACCTACAGCATAGTGCATTAGCACATCAGGCCACTCAGCTCTGTAGTATAATAGCTGTTTCCATAAACATATCCTGATTGCCAATGACACACTGCAAGTACATATAATGGGGAAATTAGTAGTGTACTGATGCAGACACAGCACCAGTACACAGCCAAGTAAATATTAATGGATGTATCTGAGGGCTAGGATAGCAGGTATAGCTGTCAACTGCACAGACTGTTACACAATGTCCAGGGTTGTGCCCCCTAGATTTGACACATTTTCACAAAAACATATCTGTCTGCTACAGTACTGGAAAGTAATTAAAGACTGAGGTTAGAAAATCATGACAGACATTTGAGTGTAATACCTCATACCCATCAGAAAACAAATGTTGATGCAATTCCTGTGTCACAGACTGTATGCATGCCTGTGCACACCCCTCTGCTCTATTTACTGGTGTGCATGGAGCCTTACTTCCGTGTTAGCTCTGTGCCTTTATGTCTACATGGAAAATCCATCCATGTAGGCTTTATTGAATTCCCCCTATGTCTTGCTGAAAGAGATTACTTGCATATAATGGGTTTTATTTTTCTGTTGGTATGCAATAGCTGCTCACAGATTGCTGTTATACTTTATTTTTTATGCTTTCCTTTAACTTCTCCCCAATATGTTGAGCACATTTGAAATGTCACTTCTTTTTTTCTTACACAAATATTTGACAATGTTATCTGCACTGTTAGGTAATATTTTCTTCAGTGTGAACTTTTAACAGCTCACACATATCCGATGTGGCCTATTTTGAATAAGCCTTGTTTTATTTTGTTGCACTGTTTTCCTTTTGGCATAAATGACTCGTTCCTGTACATCTCAGCCTTCTACTTTTACCTGCTGTTTAATTTAACACAGTGCATTATATTAGCCAGAATGGCAAGGATTCTGTTCTATATAGATATAAAACATTTTGAATCTGTGAGTAATTAGCAAGTGTTAATAAAGATTAAGGATAGCATGCACATTTCAAGAATGCCTTTACAGTCAATTACAAATGTGAATTTATAAGATAATAAAAGTATTTATGTAGTTTTAAGTGTATCTGGCATGACTTCAGCCAGTGCTTTGTCTTCACCATTACATACTAAGCATAAAATAAAATACCTAATAAGAAAACATAAGATAAATGTTATTGATGCATTTTCCTATGGGATCTCTTTTTATTTTATTGTTTGTAGTTTTAGTTGCCTTTCCCTTGGCCTGTTATTTTTGGTTTACATACTATACATGCTGCTGAAGGAAATAATTAGTCACACACACACATACACACACACACACGTGCACACACACACACACACACACACACCTAAAACAGTGATTAAAAATATATACTTCATCTCAGTCAAAAATTGCTTTCGGAGACAAATAAATCAGCTGAAAGAAAACTCATTTCATTACAGACTGTTACAGTAGTATTATCAATTTTCACTTAAAGAATGCAGAAGTGAACTTCCCATTTTATCTGTGCTGAAGTAAAGGCAGAGTTTCAGCATGTTAAGCATGCCATATAACTTGCTCAGCAGATTTATTGCCACATTACGCTTGTATTTTAACTTCGCTGATAACCTCCACTTGAGTGTTTCGCTGAGAAATTCCCATTTTAATTCAGATTATAAAAGTGAAAGAAAAAAAGATAAAACTTCTGATGTTACCTTCATGATTCTAATAGCATACTTCCTTGTCTGAGCTATTATTGCCTCTGCTCTTTTGCTGACTTTTATTCAAAGACTCTCATCATGATTAAAGGAAAATCCATAGTTCTTTTCAGGACTACATATGCTGCCTGATTAGAGATTACGGTGGTAGCAAAGACAAAATGTCATGCATTAACTTTAAATACAAGATGTGTCTTCAATTTTTCTGCTCTGTTTAATCAATACATTGGAATCAGCCTACTCAGACTAATAAAATAAGCAAACTCTCAGCAGTGTGATTGCAGGACAGGTTTTCGTAATGTGAACTTTAGGTGCGTAAGCCTAGTATGTCTGGTGAAATAGTGTTTGAAAATCTTTTTTTTTTATTGTGGACAATAAATATTATTACATGTTCTTATGCATTATGAAAGTACCATATATGCTAGGAATTACAGACAGCCACAGATGAGTACATTAGGAATGCATAAATGCAGTCCCTTCTGGGCTGGAATCCTACAGTCCTGACTGTCGTTATTTTAAGAGCTGTGCAAGAAAATGACTCCATTGTTCAGCATAAGGACAGCATGTGAATCATGGTGTGCAAAGAGTTGTAAGGAATGCCACTACTATATGTTTCTCTACACATGCTCTGTTGTGGCTTCTGCACTTTTGATGAAGTGTGGCAAACAAAGAGGTTTATAAAGCCCAGTAGGCACTGTACCGATATTCATATTATTCTTCAAAAACCTTGGAGAAGCAGATCCACCATAAAGTCCAATACCAGCATAACACAGAGATTCACTTACATTTCTTGCCTATTACATACAATGCACTTAGTGAAGACTTTTGCTGCTGGGTTCTATAATAGAAGACATACTATTCGATGATGAGTCACCTTGTTGAACATAAAAAAACAAACAAACATAAAAAAAACAAACAAGCAAAAAAAAAAAACAAACAAAAAAACAGTATATCTGACTAAAAGTCAGCTTATTGCACATACCGTCTTTGTTTCTGTGCAAGATCATGGTACAGTGGGAATCATAGAATTTGCCCTTTCTCCGCTGTAATGCAATGGTACACTGGGGATCAGGGAATTTAGGCCATAGGATCATAGGAAGCTAATAGACTACTAGGCCAATGATCCTAGGGCCCTTACAACCCTACCCAAGTTCTACCCTTATTTCAACAATCAGCATCTAATGCCCCTGTCCAAGAGGGACACAGGTAGAACCCGCAGGGTGAATTTATGGTTAACCATCCAATTGTCCAGATTGCATTTGAAGACAAACAATGAGGTGCTCTGTTTGACATTAAGTGGGAGATTGTTCCAAAGGTGTGGTAAACTTTGGGAGACAAACCTGTCCCTACAGCAGGTTCTATTAATGCCACATACCAGGTTAAGGTCTTTAGAGTGATTAACCCATGTACCATTTGACTTGCAGATATGCAGCATTTCCAATAAAGCAGGGTCAGAGATTGTCTTATATGCAAGGTAGAGATCAAGGTAAGGTTACTGTCAACCTGTGTGCCAAGGTCTCTCATCACCCAGTACATACCTGGGTGTTGCTATTGATGTAGTAGTTATCAGGAACATTGCTTTTACCAAAAGGGATGATAATACATTTTTTGCATTGAGTTTAAGGCCATGACTTTGGCACCAATCATTTGTTTGTGTAAGACCCTCTTGTGGGATGTTGACATCATTTGGAGATACTGTGACCACTACCAGTTTGCAGTCATCAGCAAACTTTGTCAGCCACTGACTTTTAGTTTTTGCTTGTACTTCTGAGAAATAGATTCCAAACATTAGAGGTCCCAGGACTGGTCCCTGTGGAACACCACTGGTTACAGGTCTGCTTTTGGAGGTGGATTCCCTTGTTTTGACTATATGTGTTCTATCCGTGAGCCAGTTAGAGAACCCATCTAATGATATAAGGGTTGATACCTATCTGGGTGAGCTTGTCAATGATGCCTGAGTGGGTGATAGTTTCAAAAGCCTTGGCTAAGTCTTGGTAGGCTGTGTGCACAGGTTTCCCCTCTTCCAGGGCCTTGGTGACTATTTCAAAAAAGTCCACCAGGTATAACAGGATTGATCTCACTTTGACAAATCCAAACTGAGTAGGGTCAAGTGTTTTGAGATTACCTTTATCTTTGTTGATAAAGTCCATGATGAGTAGCTCCATGGCCTTGCAGATAAGGCTAGTCAGGCTAATAGGTCTACAGTTGGGCTAATAGGTCTACAGTTCCCTGGGGTCAGTAGAAACACCACCTTTATGCAAGAGAATAAAAGTGGCCATTGTCCATTCAGCTTGGACAAGGACTGTACTTAGACTATGATTGAAAAGAATACCCAATGGCGTTGCTAATTCTTCTTGCTACCCATATAGAATGCAGCCTGGGATGTTATCAAGTCCCATAGATGCTGTGTTTTTAACCTTAGAGAGGGCATAACCTGCTCTTTAGAGATACAAGGTAGCGGACAGGTGGTACGGGTGTCATGGGGTGCATGTGGTGGGGACAGGGGAGTGAAGTTTTCACAGAACCTGTTGATCAACAGGTTAGCTATGTCCACAGTCTCAGTATATGTGGAATCATTAACTTCCAGTTCAGCACAAATCTGGGTCTTTCCTTTTAAGTTACAGATGTAACTAAAGAATGCTTTATGATTGTCCTTAGTTGAGGAAGCTAATTTGGATTCATAGTTTGCTTTGGAGGACTTCATAAGAAGTCTTATTTGCATGTTTAAGCTGAGGAGGGAGTGTTTCCAGTTTAGGGCCCGCTCCCTCTTTCTCTTAGATATCAGTTTCTTCCTCTTATTGTAAAGCCTGTAAATGGCAGTTGTCCACCAGGTAGGTATGCTCTTCCTTGAGGAGCTTGTTTCGGACCTATCAAGTATGGCCAAGTCAATACAGATATACAGGTCTTTGTATAAAGCATTGCTGTAGAACTCAGCATAGTTGCCATTTCCATCTGAGGGGGAGGTGCAGTGAAGGTATTTATACCATCCCTTAGGAGGTTATACTTTGCTTTTGAGAAACTTTTTAGTTTAGTTGCTGCTGGGGAGGAGTCAGGAGTGATAGTTACTTCAAATGAGACTGATCTGTGGGCAGATCTCACCAAAGAAAACCTTTCAGTAGGGGTGCTGCAATGGTTCCCCTATACTGGTAAGCAGCAGATCCAGGATGTTGGCACCCCTTGTGAGGGTGTCAACCAGCTGGTCCAGGGCATTGGAGTTAATGAAGTCAAAGAGTTTTTGGGCAAGTTTGTTTGAGCACAAGTAATTAACCCAATCAATGGAAGAGTAGTTAAAGTCACCCAAAACCAGGGTGTTCAGTTGTATCTTGATAGACTCAATTAGATCAAAATAGGCAGAGTGGGTGTCCTAATTCATGGACGGGGTCCTGTAGCTGGCAAGGATGAATAGGTGTCCTACCAAAAGTTAATTGAACCTAAAGTATCTCCAGAGAATCATGCTGTTTAACCATTCTGGAGGTGTATTTATCTTTAATGAATATTGATACACCTATTGCATGTCTTTGGAATGTGGGAGGAAACTGGAGCATCCAGGGGAAACCCACATGAACACAAGAAGGACATGCAGATTATGTATGGAAGGTACCCCAGTCAGTGCTTTGCTGTATTTAATTATGTACCAAAATGTTGTGTAATACCACATACACACACTAAATAATTTGCTTCCTGTTTCTGGATCATACTGCAGGGTGTTGCCAGAGACTCCTAGACAGTGGAGTAAGCCTTCATTAGCCTGAACACATGATCATTGCTTTTTGGGTCTGTGACTTTTTTTTTGCACTGGTCTGTGGGTTTCTTAATAGTGTCATTAGCTATAGCTCCAGGGCATATTTGGCATAAAATGTCCTGAGAGAAATAACCCATCATAAATTGCTGATATTGAATGGAAGTTTGCTATATGTGGAAATCACTATCAGGTTTTACCTCATATCATACGTTCCGGCCCCAAAACCCGGACCACACCACAAAAGGAGGGGGTGTATCCATATTCATCAAGGATACCCACACCTCCAGGTTGGTGGCAACGCACGAAGCATTGGAAACCATCCAGGTGCAATTAACCATAGGCAAAACTGCTCTACAATTTGTAGCATGCTACAGGCCACCCTCTCAAACTCAGGAACCCCACACAGCCTTCCTGAAGACACTGGAGGGTATAAATGTATCTCCAAACACCATTATATTGGGTGACTTCAACTACCTGAATATAGACTGGGAACATTACTCAAGCCCCAACTTTCTAGCCCAAAGGTTCCTGGAGTTCATAAATTCAAATGCCATGGAACAACTAGTCACCGTTCCCACAAGAGGAGAAAATATACTAGATCTCATCATCACAAACATGGAGACAAAATGCTCCACACCGGAAGTATATCCCTCATTGGTGAGATCAGATCACAAACTTATCTCACTGGAAATCCACATCCCGCCCCCACCCCAAACAAAAAAGACCACAGTGAAGAACTTCTCTAAAGCAAACTTCACACTACTCAAGACTGGTGTGGTATCCTTCAAGGCCCCCGAACCAGTGGAAACCACAACCCAAGCTGCGGAAGCCCTTACAAATGCCTTCTACGAACACCTCCAGGACTGCATGGATCAGGCAATCCCTAATAAAACCAAGACTCTTTCCACCAAGGGCAAACGCCCAGTCTGGTGGACCTCAGCCATAAACAAACTTTACAATAAGAGGAGAAAGCTGTTACATGATAGAGCAAAATCCATAAAAGAGAAGACACCCTTGATCATTATTAGTAAAAAAATACGAGCACTCATAAAATCATCCAAGGCCAAATTTGAGAGAAAAATTGCAATAGATTCAAAAGACAATCATAAGGCCTTCTTCAGCTATGTTAGAAACCTTGGTGGAAACTCCCAGATATGTGCAGAATTAGTCCAAAATGATACAAAAATCACTGAACCCACAGACATTGCCAACACACTGGCAGACAGGTTCAGTGCAAACTTCACCCCCCTCTCCCCCCCAAAAGGAGAGATAACTATCCCAGCAGAGTGCAGCCTCCCAGACATCTCTAATGCGCAGGTGAAAGCTGCTCTCTCTAAAGCTAAAAACACAGCATCAATTGGACTGGATGGTGACCCCGGCTGTGTGCTACACGAACTCAACGAGGAACTAAACCCGCATATAAGGCAGCTGTTTAATCTTAGCCTTACCACAGGATACGTGCCCAAGGAGTGGCATACGGCAACTGTGGTCCCACTCCACAAAGGCGGTACCTCTACAGACCCTGGAAATTACCGCCCCATAAGCTTAACAAGCCTGGTCTGCAAAGCTATGGAGAGGATCATAATGGAACTCATAAACAAAGACATAGGGGACTTGCAGACATTGGACCCGACCCAGTTTGGCTTTGTCAAGGGCAGATCATGCCTTTTGAACTTGGTTGACTTCTTCGAAACAGTCACCAAGGCCATTGATGAGGGAAAGGCAGTCCATACAGCCTACCTTGACCTTGCAAAAGCTTTTGACACAATACCCCACTCGGGTATTATAGAGAAACTTACCAGCTTAAATGTAAACCCATATGTCACAAGATGGGTTGTAAACTGGCTAAAGGACAGAACCCACAGGGTTAGAGTTGCTGGCGCCATGTCAGACTCCAAGCTGTTCAGAAGTGGGGTCCCACAGGGCTCAGTCCTTGGCCCCCTGTTGTTCGGCATCTACTTCTCAGAAGTACAGGCAAACATAAGAGGACTATGGCTGACAAAGTTTGCAGATGACTGCAAACTGGGCGCCATAGTGGAAAGTACATCGGACACAGATATCCTTCAGAGGGGTCTCATGGAAACTGATAACTGGTGCCAGAGCCATGGCCTGAAGTTAAATGCCAAAAAATATATAGTCATACCCTTCGGGAAAAACAAGGTAACCCCAAGCTACCATATAGGTGGCAATCCATTAAGCACAGAAGAGGTTATCAGGGACCTGGGGACCCAGGTTGACAGTGGCCTTTCTTTGACACTCACATTGCTAAAGTGGTTAGAAAGACCTTCTACATTGCCCACCTGATCATGAAGGGATTCACATCCAGATCAAGTGAGGTCATTGTTCCCTGTACTCTTCACTTATCAGACCAATGATCGAGTACAATGCCCCATTCGGGATGTATCTCACCCGACACCTGCAGCAATTGGAGAGACCCCAAAAGTTCCTCACCAAAAGGATAAAGGGACTCCAAAATCTGTCATATGCTGCCAGACTGAAGAAACTCCAGCTCTATTCAGTCGCATACCGCCTGCTCAGAGGTGACCTGTGCCTGACATACAAGGCCATGTCCAACCCGGAATTAATGGACATGCTCCACCTCAAAAAATCCAAATCTACCAGATCCACTAGAGCAAGTGACTTAAACCTTAGCACGGATATAAATAGGACATGCTGGAGGGATAGATTTGTCACCCAGAGACTCCCTATGCTGTGGAATAAAATACCAGTCCATGTGAGGCAGAGCACCTCAATGGCTCTGTTCAAGAGAAATCTTGACCGGTGGATGGGAGATCATAGGTTTACCTCGGGAATCATCTCTGTGTCACTGCTGGACAGAGGCACAACAAACTAATGGGCACAGTATTTTTTAACATAAGGGGTGGCGTAAGCCACAAAACTTTGGGCTAGGCTTATAAATGCCTTAGGGCAGATAGCCTAGTATAAACCTATGAACCTATGAACCTATGAGCACTGACTGAAAGCATAGCCTATGCATTGCAGACCATGTGGCACTTAACAGCGCAGAATCCCTTAGTGTTGATGTACCATGTCATTGTTTATAGCATGTGTCAATGTGGGTGCAGTCAGCGGATCCCAGTACCTCAGAGAAATATGCTATTTCATGAAATTCCTGCATAGCATTGCTTCTATCCTCTGTGGTGCATGGCGACCACATATGTACCACCATAAACTGTAGCACAGCATTAAGAAATCTGTGTATCTTGGAGGCTGCTGCCTTGCGTAAGCCTACTGTGTACCATGTTTGTCACAGGATGGTTTCTTTAGTCAGTAGTTTAAAAACAACTCATACCTTAGTGCTCACAACTGTGAGTAATTTGTACAGTCCACAAGCTTGCATAAGAGGACATCTTTATCAGATTTATCATGATGCCTCTGTCCAGTGTTTTTTTTTTTTTTTGACATGGAATGGATGAAATGTTAGGTGCCATCAGATGACTTGGCTTGGCAGTGTGGCAGCGAATGTCACATACCTTTCTGACTACAGTTGTGATGACAGCCTAATGCATATACATTACTGTTAATCCTGCAGCTATCCCTAACATGATTCTGATGTCGCTCTCTGCTTGTCTCACTGAATGCCGAGAATTTTCTGCAAACAGCTACTCTGATAGGTGTGCCTCATTGCACTATTTTTATATGTTTCTGAATTGCTCCAGCATATTGGTTACAGTCATTTGCATTCACCATGACTTTCATTTTAATAATATTGCTCATTTCCATCTTAATATGTGTTAATTTGCATAATATGCCTACTGTAGTGTTTCATAGCCTAGCACTGTCACTCTGTCTTCTGCGTGCGGCAAACTCACCATGCTGTTTCACCTACACCACTGCAACTGTTAGTTTCTGAATCCCAGGAAAGATGTAGTGAAAAAAAATAGGAATTTTCATCTACACTCCCATGGTTATTCCCTCTGTAATCAATTTAGAGTAAGTCAGCATTACCTTTAAACTAACAATAAATCTGAAATGCAGTCAGCTTAAATTATGCAAGGGGAAACTATGATTAAGTAAATCATATACTTGTGAAAACAGAATAGATTGCTGTCCTCAAATATACATATATACTGAACTTGCAATTTCTGACATCTGTGATATTGATAACTTCTGGAGTGACAAATAAATACTAGTAAGACATAAATAGCATAATAATAGACACAAAAAGCATAATGATAGATTTAGAGGGGTCTATAATTTTTCAAAAGTTTCAAACATCGAACACCATATGGTCGACACCATATGAGCGATGTTTGAAATTTTGAAAATATAATAAAAAAATAAAAATAAAAAAACTATACTTACCTAAATGCTGTAGGCAGGGGTGCAAGCCCCCCTGCACCACCATTGTGGGGGCTGCACCCCCCACACCCCCGCTACTTAAATATTCCTACTCCGAGATCGCACTGCATTGAAGTAAAGGGAAAGTATTCCCTCCGGTGATTTCCGTGTTACGTGCGCATTGTTTTGACATTTCGACCAATCGAGTTCGCTCAAACACGTTCGGCGTTTGCAATTTTCGATCACGCAATAGGAACCTGATTTAGAGAAATCATAACAATTCTTAAATTTATAAGCAGAGACAATATCTATTGCTCAGCTTTTAGAAATTGTGTAATTGTGTCATGTGATGAGTTTTTTTAAGCTGATAGGTTTTTTGAAATGTATATTAAGAGTATTGCTTATGTCATGTTTGTATTCTGAAGAAGTCTGTTGTTTGAAGATGAAAGTGGAGAATGAAGTTATTTGTCATGCTAGAACAGGGTTCCTGGCTGCCTCCTTTTGTTGCTGTTGGTGGTTGTTTTTATTTGTTTTTTATACCACTTTGGAAAGCATTTTAGTTTTTTGTGGAATTATACCCTATGGCAACTATTAATTCTACACCAGATTCTCAAGGTGGTAATGTGTTGCAAATTTTATTAGAAACTGTAACTAAAATGCAGAAGTTTACTAACAAATAGAAAGATGCTAACAACTTGAATAGAAACTGGGTTTCCACCTGGTATGACACTGAAAGTTCTGAAGATGATGAACAGTTATAGATAATTATTCTGCAAGTGAGGCTATTAAGAAAGTGCATATCTTCTTCACTAAAAAGAACATTAATTCCGTGCTGGAAATTCAAGGAGATCCCTTCCTGCAAACCAGTACAATTATTAAGCCAGTTTCTCCAAAGTTGACATGAGGACACTGTTGTCAGCCTTGGAGAAAAATCTTAATAAGTTTAAAGCTATATCTATAGAGAAAATGTACTTTGAGAAATGTATTGAATTGAAAATTGTGCCTAAAGGACTATGTCTCTTTAACTGTCCTAATAGCGTTTCTCATACTGATGAATTTTTCTCCAGACTGGTGCAGTTCTTTAATCAAGTGGGTGTGGACTTGTTAAAACTGTTATTACAAAGAAATTTGAACTTGAAGAGTGTTTTAAAAGAGAAAATACTCAACCTAGATAGGGATATTCAGCAAGTACTAAATGAATTTTCCTAGTGGGAGTTTGAGTATTGCAATATACTTAACAATGTGACATTGTTTGAAAAAGATGTAATAAATAGAAAAACTAAAAAATTGCACAGATATTTAAAGGCTTATGAAAATAATAGTACACATTTGTATTTCTCTTCAGTGGTTAAGAACATTCACAAGCCAGTTCCAGCTTTTAGACAAAAAAAAAAGGCCCAACTTAAGGACTGATGTAAATGTGATGAACAGGACTGTTAAGCCTTCATTTGCCACCAGGAGAACTGTAAATGAAGGGGTTGAGCAGGAAGATGTTCTTCCTTCTACGGATGGCATGGATGTTTAAAGGATGGAGAGTGGGGAGTTATCGCAGACAATAGAGCTTCCATATACCATACAAACTACTGATAAACAAGCTGAAAGGCTAGGGGCAAAACCTAAAGCTCCTTTTCATGTGCGCACAGAGCATGCACAGAGTTATCAGAAGACCAGGAACAGGGAGACACTCAAAACAGATTCTTCTACAGACAATCAGTGAGTGTGCACACTAGAATCTTTAATTTATCTAAAACTAATTTTAGTGAAGAACAGTTGTGTGTTTTGAAATTTGGTATGAGTTTTATTCCATCTCGTAGAACAAATTTTTCAGGAGCATTGTTAAAGTTAAATCATTTTGTAAGGAAGTTGAACTTAAAGTACATTACTAAGGATGTCAATGTGACTAGTAAAATGTTTTGGACACATTAATTGTTTAATCCTGCATTAAATACTACTTTAAAAGTTTATGAGAGTGTTTATGAAGAGAAAATCAGGAAACTATTAAAATGTAAAAAAAGATGTTTTTATAATTTAAACCTGAAACATAAGAAGGTTTTGAATGATTTAATTAATAACAAGAATTTGGGATTTATGAAGGCAGATGAAGGTGGGGTCAGGTGATTATGGACCAGGAAGTATACATACAAAAGATAGAACTGATGTTAAATAATGAGTATGGATATTTGTTGGTTAATAGAGCAATTACTGATAGAAGTTTTAAAATGAAAGAATGTTTCTTGTATGACAGTTTAATGGAGGGATTGATTAATTTAGAAGTTTATAATTTTTTATTGGTACATGAACCTATTTTGGGACTATTTGGTATATGTAAGGTCCATAAGAACCAGACTAACCCACCTTTTAGGCCTATTGTGTCAGCCCCAAATTATGCGACTGAGGGGATTTCTCTGCTTTTACATACTGTTTTAAGTCATTTAATTCAACAATTTGATTCTGTTATAAAGGACTTATGGCATTTTTTTGGATAAATTTAGGACTTTTTTGAATGGTTACAGTTTTTCTTCCGAGAAGAATGTTTCAGTGACTATTGATATTAATTCTCTGTTTACTAGTATTCCTCATTCTGAAGGAATTGAATATATGAGATCCTATCTGCAGAGTTTTTCAGAATTTGATACACGTGATTAATTTTTATTGTAGACTTGCTGAACTGCTATTAGGTAATAATTATTTCATGTTTAATCAAAAGATTTACAAACAAGTTAAAGGAGTAATGACGGGTTCTCATGCAGCTCCAACATTTGCTAATATTGTACTAGGATGGAGGGAGTTTATTGTTTTTCAACCAATTATGAAAGAATACAAAGTGATTGATTATGACAGATTTATAGATGATTTGTTTTTGGTTATTGAAGGAAAATCAGACAATTGTAAATGTTTACTTAATAAAATTAATGCTAATTCTAGTTTTTTGTCCTTTGTAATTGGACATATAGGAGCAGATGTTAATTTTTGGGCATTACTTTACAGTGGAACATTGTAATTAACAGTTAGAGAGTGGAATTTATAGAAAAAAATACTTTTTTCAAACAATTATCCACATTTTTCCAGTTCTCATCCTTCATTTTTGAAAAATAATATTCCAAAGTGAAAATTTATAAGGGCCTCAAAAAGATGACAACATGTGATATGATGTTTTTAGAGGAAATTGACTTTATTATTGCATTATTTATGGAAAGAGGTTACAATAAGGCTAAGTTAAATGTGTCAACAAACAATGTAAAAGAAAACAGGGAGAAAGTTTATCCATCTATTTTAAATGTTCCATTTGATTCAAATATACATCTTAAAAATAGAGACTTAGGGCAAAATTGTGTGGTATGCAATCTTGACATGACAGTTGATAGTAAGGAAATGTGAACAATAATTTGCGATAATTGGATTATTATACAGGGGAATATGGAACTTTTTAAAGTGGCAGGAAATTGCCCAAAGTCTGTGTATAGGAATAGACTAATAAGACTTTATTACACAGGGACAAGATGGTGGCATCCCCTCAAAAATTAAAAGGAAAGTTAACAAAAGGAATGAATAAATGTAATAATTGTAGTTTTTGCCGATATATATTAGAAGGGCCATTTATAAATTTAAAACATTTGGATTACACCATCCCAGTACAAAGGGTTTTTAATTGTAATATGAGGGGATTAGTTTATATTTCAGTATGTTCTGGATGTAACGCCTTTTATATTTGGATGACTGCTAGACATTTAAAAGAGAGAATTAAGGAGCATATATATACTATAAAAAAGAAGGATATGAATAATGATCTATATAGGCATTCAATAGAATGTAACCAGTATAAAAAATGATTTTCAGTTTCAGAGACTGTTAATAAAGAATTATGTGGAGCTAGTTATAAAAATAAAATAGAGCAGAAAGCAATTATATATCAGTTAAAGTTAGGGGCTGATAAGATTCCTGGAATTTATGGGAATATTAATATAAAGTATTTTTTTTTCAAATAGAAATTTTATTGACTTTACCATACTCATATATCACACACAATTGCAGAATAATCATGTACAATAATACAGAAGAGAACAACAAACACTACACTTTATATACAATCTATACAATATATAAAATTGTGCTTCTTAAGAACAGTAAAAAAAAAAAAAACACTGTGAATTTGCTTAATGCAAGTCTAGATGAAAGAGGATAAATATAATGACCGTACACACTATATTACTCTTTGGTTAATATTTGAAGAACAGTTATAGGGGGAGAATTAGTATTAATCTTAAACTTGAGTCACCTCTAACTCGGGATAAGGGTAACAGGGAGAGATAAAGGAATTACATAAGCATATAGGTGAGTAGGAATAAGTAATAATGAAGGAATTTAATTTATAGTTGTTAGCTATCGGTTAAGAGTTCAAATATGAAGTTCCAAAATTTCTGGTAATAGGCCTGCTTGTGGGGGTTAGTAATTAAAAGTTTTTGCAAAGTAATGTATTTAACAGCCAACCCCCTAAAACCTCTCCAGGACATCTTAGAATGATCTATCCAATGTTTGGTAATGTAAAATTTAACTCAAAGACAAAGTGTAACTAAAATATGTAGTTTTAATGTAGGTATTTCAAGGCTGGTAACATGTAATAATGACATTTCCCAGGACAGAGTTGATTTATGGTAACACATCTTGTCAAGTCTCACCTTGAGAGAGCACCACATACTATGGGAATATCTACAAAGCCATAAAATATGAATGATGCCTGCATGGGGATAGGAGCAGCAGGGACATGAAGTGGGCACATTTCAGTCAAATTTGTTTAAGTGGACTGGATGGAAGTATAAGTTGTTGGTAACTATAAATTGTGTATAGGTAAGTTTTTTGAATGGAGAAAACAGAAGTGTGTATTTAATGGCTGAAAGTTTCTGATCTACTAATAGATTTGTCCCTTGATGATCCCAGTATTTTGCATATACAATTTTTCCTGATATAGAACTGAGATAATAAGTTTATATGATGAGAACAGCAAACTTTTCTTGCTGGATAAATGTTGTAACAGCTTGGTCACCAGGTTACAGTCAGAATCAGTAATAGTATGGCCATGAAGTAAAGATAAAATAATTTCCCTTATTTGCCTCAAAATAATGATGTATTTTTTTAGGTAAATTTAAGAGGATTCGAAGTTCTGTTTGTGATGAGTGGCTATGTTTATGGATATCCCCTAGAGTATACTCCCTTACTAGAGGGTAGTCTAACAAATCGATCATGCTACAGTTCAGTTTTAGATTTGGGTTAAGGTGGATGGGCTGGAAAAGGAGAAGTGCATTTTCTAGATTCAGGGATTTAAATAACTTTTGAATGGTTTTGATTATGACTTTTAAGGTATGCTGTAGTTTCAGTCTTTTGAGAGTTGATGGACTTAGAAATGGGAGAGCTTTAGGGTTAAATTTGTTATTCAGGGCTTGATTATGTCACATTTTTACCTAGAGGGGAGTCCCTATGACATAGTTTGGGTGATGATTGTCAACTGTAATTATTCTATTGGCATGGATAATTTTATAATATAATTGCAGATCAGATCAGGCATAGCAAGACCTCCCTTAATTTTTGGAAGGATAAGTCTTTGATAAGATACTCTTACAGATTTGGCGTGCCATATGAATTTGGCAAAGGCTTTATGAACTCTAATGAAAAAGGCATTAGGCGTGGAAGAGAGAGATGCATGGAGTTGATATAGAAGCTTTGGGAGGATATTCATTTTAATGAGAGAAGTTTTAGCTAACATAGGGAGTTTCATCTGTTGCCATCTAGACATGTCTTGTGAGATAGATGTCCATACTTTTGTTAAGTTGGAATGTAGAATGGAAGAAGAAGAGTGATCATAGGAGACTTCTAGATATTTGAAGGAGTATACTATATGGAAAGATGAGTCTGGAAAGAAATTTTGTTTATGGGCTGAAGGATTGATCAGGAAAATATAGGATCTGTTTTGGTCAATTTGGTAGTCAGAGATATAAGCAAAGGTGTTCTAGGAAGTAATTATTTTCTTAGTGTCCGACATGGGGTGCTCAAAATATATGTTCAGGTCATCTGCAAATGCAGTCAAGCTGGTGCTGGTATTGAGAATTCTGGGGATTGAGTGGTATGTTTTCTGTAATGTGGAAAGGAAGAAAGGTTCTAGGGTTCTAGATACAAATTGAAAAGAAGAGGGGACAGAGGACACCCCTGTCTAGTGCCGTTTGAGATTTTTATCGGCTGTGAATATTGCTTGTTTATATAAACACATGTGTAAGAGCTATTATATTGAATATTGATGATGTTAACAAATTTGTGGGGAATGTCAAACAGAAAGTTCCAATTGACCCTGTCAAATGCCTTGCATGCATCTAGTACCATTGCATATCTTGGGTTTCTAGCCTTCTTGTTAAGGTTAATCATGGTCTCTATAGTTAAAGTATTGTCCCAGATGTGTCTGCTGGACATGAAACCTGCTTGTTCTGCAGAAATTAGGGAATGTATAACTTTTTTTAAGTCTCTCAGCAAGTATGGCAGATACAATTTTTATGTCAACATTCATGAAGGAGATTGGCCTATAGTTGTTAAAGTTTGATTAATCTAGACTATTCTTAGGGATTAATATGGTCTTTGAATGGTTAATATAGAGGTCTACAATGACATTACTTGATATTCAATTATATAGCTTAAGTAGGATGGGAGCTAAGATGTCTTTGAATGATTTATAAAAAAAACTGGGGAGTAGCCATCTGGACCTGGAGCTTTCCCTAGTTTAAGGTTGCCAGTGACCTTTATAACTTCTTGGATAGTCAGAGGAGTAGAAAGGATAACTTTCTGTTTTTTGTTTAATTTTGGAAATGTGAGGTTGTTAAGATAGTTTTCCATCTCTGCACATGCGGTTTGAATATTACTGCTAGCATATATTTCGGAATACACTTGATGGAATAGTTGGATAATTTGAGTATCTGATTTATAAAATGCATCCTGATGGTGAATAAGGGCAATTCTGGGAGAATTAAGCTTATTTTCGATCAATCTAGCTAGTGCTTTGGAGGGGGTTTGAATCCATTTGGAATATTTAGTTATAAATCGTAATTCTTGAAAGGAGAATTGGATTAGTGTAGTTCAAACAACTCCCTTTGTTTATTTATTATACCATTTTCCATAGCTAAGTTGTAATTCACTTGAAGCTTATCATCTAGATTATTAATCTCTGACATTAGGCGGTTCTCCTTCTCTTTCCTCTTTTTTTTTAAGGTAGGTGTATTTTTGGATAAATATACCCCTAAGAACAGTTTTACATGCCACCTATCGAACATCATATGGGATATCTAGGTCACGGGAATCAGAGTTGAATTCATTTAGAATGTTGGTAATCTCTTCAATAACTGCCAGGTCTTTCAAGATATTACTGTTCAGAGACTAGTTAAAACCTCTATTAATTAGGGACGGGTTAGGTGTAAAGTTTATCCCTAAAGCAATCATTGAATGATCTGAAAAGAATCTAGGCTCAGTTGAAAATTTTATTTACCAGTTAGTTAGTGTACTAGACATTAGAAAGAAATCTATGTGGGACCAAGAATTATGACACTTAGAGAAGTATGTGTAAATGTTGTTGTTCCTGGCATGACTGTCGAAAGATACGGGGTCGACCAAATCAAAGTCAGAAATTAATTCCATTAGAGCTAGGGAGTCTTGTGTGTTATAAGCTTTGGATTTATTAGATTGGTCCATTTTAGGGTCAATTACTGTATTCCAATCCCCCCAAGGATATAAAAATGGTTAGGGAAATTTAGTAGCATATTATATACTTTTAAGATGAATCCCTGTTGTCCTGAGCATGGTCCATAAAGGTTTAGGAATAGAATTGGTTTATCAAGAAGTGGGGTTAGGCACATGAAGTAACACCATCTACCCTCCTGATCTGCCCCTTTGTCAATAATAGATGGTTTAAATGAGTTTTTAATAATAATCGCTACTCCCTTAGAGTTACAGCTGGTTCCCGATGAAATAATGTCCTTTATCCATTTCCTGTTATTTTCCTTAACCCAGTCATCAATTATATGTGATTCTTGAATATAACAGATATCTGATTCTCATTTAGTCAATAGGTGCATTAGTAGATTTCTTTTATTTTTATCCTGGAGTCCTCTGACATTCCAGGAAATTATGTTCCAGGCCTTATCTATATTTAAGGGGACTAAAAGTTAAATTATTTGGTTTTGTAGAGTGACTAAAGGGGAGTGGATTAATAAGTGGCTCAACATTGACCCATAGACTAGGAATGTGTGTGACAGCTAATAAGAACACAGCACAAGACTCTCTCAAAACTACCCAAGTGCCTACCCACTTAACCCCTAAATTTGAGAGACACAGCGAAATAGCAAATAGGAAAACATGACTCTAAAAAAATTATGTAGTTAACATGTGTAACGGAACAAAAACAATATTTACAACATATGTACATCTTTGCTTCAATTCCAAAAGATGCCATCTTTAACCCTTCTTATCTACTGAGGATTATATCAGCTACAGAAAATAAACAAGTGCTTAGGTATTAAATTCATTCATAATATAAACATAAGGCAAGGGAAACTAATTAAGCAACTTTTAACACTAGTATCAAATTAGTGATCAAGCGTCTAATAAAATAGACAGAAAAATATATATCTAAGAATAAGCACGTATTGATTCATACATTTGACTTTCATTCCCTTCTCTCAAGTTATATCTTTTTTTAATGCTGTATTAATGACAAGAAATGTCCTAGATTAACATTTGTAGGAAACCAACAATACAAAAACAACAGTGGCATCTTATAGTGCTGATTGAGTGATTAGAACACATAGTAAGAGATAAAAGAAACTTTAAAACACAAGAAACACTGCCTTTCCTGGTCACTGATGTTTCTTGGTATATAATGACCCCTACTGGATTTATGATCCTTTGTTATATCAAGTTAAGTTACATCAGGCTTTCCCTAGAAGCCTAGGGCATTGCATCATGCCTGTGCACCAGACCACTGATAGATGAGTGTCTTTTTCGTCCAGAGGGAGCAAAAAGAGGCACCCTAGCTCACAGTCACCTCACAGAGATTAATCACCTCTAGCAGGATGATCCAGTCGGGAAGGTGCCGAAACGAGAGTTAGACAGCACGGCACACCATATGATTATGTGTAGGTGGCAGATTTAATTAAGATTAATTTTACAGATTTGGACTGTAAGCTGTTGCACAGCAGAAATTTTTAACAAATGGGTGTAAGTGCGGAGATTGCTCTAAAGGAGAGCATATTTCTCTCATTTATCTTGAAACCAGACCCACACACTTAGGACAATTCTCACCTTCGCAAACAGCAAGCCTTTGCTAAGAGTATGTTCAGTTTTGGAGTTGCATTCTTTGCAGACCAAAACAGATTCCACTGCCATCCCAGACCGATAGCATTATTTAAGGAATGGCTAGTCAGGAGACATACAGGACTCTGCTGCTTCATGTTGGGCAAGCTAGAACAGTAGAAGGATTTTATTCTTCCTGCTTCCTGTTTGATTAGGTGCAGATGTTAATCAGCATTGAACTTGCCACCACTCAAGAGTCCCCCTGGTTGCCCAAAGTTGTATTAAACATTCCTGGAGCTTGCAGATGAGTAGCTGATTTAACTTTTGAACTTTAATTTCTTTTTATAATCAACAGAAGGAGAGAAACTAAATTGAGAACAGTTATATGGGGCCGGAATCACAGTATACAATAAGAGAATTATTGTTGCAAACAACTCACTTATGCAACCGAAGCTGATCCAAAACATTTTAGAAAAATAGGATCAGCTTCCTTGGGAGAAGCCATTGTATATTTAATATCTTTATGATAGAAGGACAAAAAATTTGGAAACCTTATTTAGAACTTGATTTTGTCTGAAATGAGATCCACGCAGTACAGAGACAGTTTATGGCACTTTTCCTTGATTTCTTGGGGAAAATCCTGGGAGATGGAGATTGTATGAGTGTCCCATGTGAAATGTTTTAACTTTTGGTAAGCTAAAAGGATGGCTTGGTTGTCTTGATAGTTGAGAAGTTTTACATAAATGGACCTTGGTGTTGAGGTGCTTTTTTATTTTTGAAGGGCATGATGCGCTCTTTCAATAGTGCATTCCGCAGGAGGGTCTCTTGGATGAAGCAGGGTGCTGAAAATTTGTTTGACAGTTGGAAGCAGTTGACTTTGCTCATACTTTTCTGGTAGACCCCTGACAATAAGGTTGTTTCACCTGCTCCTTGCTTCCAGGTCCAGAACTTTTAACTGAATATCAGATAGTGTTTTATCCTTATTTTTTACATCAGCTTTTAAGTGTTCAATTTCTATTTCATTTGCTTTTGATCTCCCTTCTACTAATTCTAATCTTTCAGAAATTTGGTTGATTGTGGTTCCAAAACAATTCAGTTTATCAGAAAAACCTTGTATAGCAGATTGCAGAGGTAAAAGGGTACTTTTCAGCTCATCCATCTGTATGGTAACATCGACCTTCTGCTTAGTTTATTCCTTCACTTGCTCTTGTTAGGTTTTGGATGTTTTCTGTCTTTTAGGGATAACATCTTTTTCTAGAGATGAAATAGCTGATAATTTTGTGTTTGATGTTTGATTGTCCATACCTTCAGTATCTTTAGGCATTTCCTCACCTTGGCTTTGCCTGATTCTTCCCCTCGTGGTTGCTGTCTGTTGCTGGGGTGTTGAAGCCTGCAGACCACTATTTTCCATGTGTATGCTCGTTGGTGACTGCTGGATAGTAGATCTTGTAGATTTACTGGATTTTAAGTTAATGCAAGTGGAATCAGGCTCAGTGCAGGTAATTCTTTTCTGTTGAAAGTTCTTTTTTTTTTTTTTGGATTTGCTGGCTTATTGCAGTAGTTAATTAATTAGTGGAAGAGCTATGTTGTGGAGAGGGTGCTGTTCAGATGACCACCATCTTGGAATCCACAAAGTGTTTTTTTAAATAAAAGAAGGAAGGTATTGTATTAATTTTTATAATATTACTAGTATCTTATATATATGTAATGCCTTTTTAAGTATGCAATTGTAATTGTATCTTTTAAAGTATGTAATTGTGTCATGTGATGAGTTTTTTTTTTTAAGCTGATAGGTTTTTTTGAAATGTGTATTAAGGGTACTGGTTTTATCATGTTTGTATTCTGAAGAAGTCTGTCTTTTGAAGACAAAAGTAGATCATAACATTATTTGTCATGCTAGAATGGGGTTCCTGGCTGCCTCCTTTGCTGCTGTTGGTGGTTGCTTTTATTATATATACTGAACATGCTATTTCTGACATCTATGATATCAATAACTTCTAGAGTGACAAATAAATACCAGTAAGACATAAACAGTATAATAATAGACACAAAAAGCATAATGATAGATTTGGAGAAATCATAACAATTCTTAAATTTATAAGCAGAGAAAATATTTATTACTTAGCTTCCAGAAATTACCCTAAGTGGAAAAAACACCTAGATGAAAGAAAACACAAATGCTGTTTCCATATTCTAACTTTTCCAAATTTAACTGTGAACTCAGCAGGATTTCAAAGGCTGAAGGAGATAATAAGATATTCTTTAGTTGCACTGGAAAAATGAAAGTCACAAAATGATTACCTATATGTTATCAGAAAGCAATTAATGGATTACCATCTACAACACAATGAACATACATGTAGTAAACAATGTACACACTCAAAAAAACAGATTTCAGAGTGTTACATAAGTCCAAATGTATCATAAACACTCACTCATGGGAGCTCAGTCATTTTTGGAAGATTAACAGAACATACTTCAGAGATAGGTATGTTTTACAGGTAATACCACTTCTGCAGAAATGTCTTCCCTTCACATAAAACACTATTCACTATTCTTTCTACTCAAATGTAACTTGTAGCCATGGATAGGTAACCACAAATTCACTTCCAGTTAAGCACCATTGGCCCTCATATATAGGTGAAGCATGTAATTACCACAACATATACTTGTTTGGACAGTCAGACTCTCGAAATGACCCATAAGTTCACAAATCTCATATGAAAGCCATGGAAATAATTATCATGGAAATTATCAATAATTACACAAGAAACCTCCAGACACTGGATCTAACCTAATATGGCTTTGTCAAGGGCAGTTCATGCCTACTCAACCTGGTGGACTTCTTTCAGAAGCTCACTCAAAGCAATAGACAAGGGCAAAATGGTTCACACTGCCTACCTTTACTTGGCCAAGTTATTTGACGCAATACCCACTCAGGCTTTGTTGACAAACACAAGAGTTTAGGTATAAACCATTATATCACCCAGTGGATAGCCAGCTGTCTCATAGACAGGACCCAAGAAGTTAGAATTTGGGAGTCTACCTTTATAAAGAGACCAGTCAATTGCAGAATCCCTCAGGAATCGGTCCTAGGACTGCTCTTTTTTGGCATCTACTTCTCTGAAGACAAGGCTAACATTAAGTGTCTCCTGACCATATTTGCAGATGATTGCAAATTAGGAGTAGTCATAGAATCCCTACCAATACTAATGTTCCAATGTTCTTCAGGATAGACTGACACAAACAAATAACTTTTGTCAGAACCATGGACTAAAGCTAAATACCAAGAAATGCATCATATCATCCTTCAGGAAATCATACACCCCTAGTAACTATCATATTTACAAAAAGACCCTAAGAGTCAACCAAGTAGTCAGGGACTTGGGGATGCATGTAGACAGTAATCTTGCCTTTGACCATCATGTGTCTACAGTAGTAAGGAAATCATTCTATATTGTGGAACTTAAAAACAAAGGTATGGCATCTAGGTCCAAGGAGGTCACTGTTCCACTGTATTTGGCATTCATCAGACCTATCATTGAGTACAATTCCCCCTTTGGTATTTACCTGACCATGCCTGTCCAATAAATGGAATACCTGCACTAAATAATTCATGGTGTAAGTAACATGTGCTATGCAGACTTTCTCAAAGCCCTCCCTGTATTCTGTCTCTTGCAGGCTGCTGAGGGGTGATTTATTCCTGGCATACAAGACACTGTTGGACACTTCCTTGATGGACCTCCTGTATATCTGCGAAACAAAAACCACAATAATTACCAGTTTTAAAGACTTAAACCTTGCCTGTGATATAAGTAAGATCTGCTGGAGAGACAAGGTAAGTATCCCAAAGAAAAACCCTTCTCTGTAACAGACTCCCCATTCATGTGAAGCAGAGTTCCTCCCTAAATGAACTCAAGTGTAACTTGGACAATTGGATGGGGAACAGGAAATGTGTCCCTGGTTTGGCACCTATGTCTCTAATGGACACTGGCAACCAGTAAATGTTTCATCTCCCAAGCCCCACTTTTGCCTAACTAGGGTACCAGAACTTGTCAGATCTTCGGGATGCATGGCTAGGCTTAAAAAGGTCCCATTTGTAATTTGCCTAGAACATACCCAGGAACCTATGAAATGCCATTTTTGACTTGTATTACAAAATATAAAGGCTAATAATTACTATGGGAATGCAGAGCTAGGCTTTTGAAGATCCTCACTGATCAACAGCCTAGTAAATATCAATGAACCTATAAAACTATTCCTAAAATAACTATAACTATATAACTATGTATATATATATATATATATATATATATATATATATATATATATATATATATATATATATCATCATCTTTCGGCTTTTCCTGTTAGGGGTCGCCACAGCGGATCATCTCTTTCCATTTCTTCCTATCCTCTGCATCTTGCTCTGTCACACCAACCGCCTGCATGTCCTCTCTCACCACGTCCATAAACCTTATCTTAGGCCTTCCTCTTTTCCTCTTACCTGGCAGCTCCATCCTTAGCATCTTTTTCCCAATATACCCATCATCCTTCCTCAGCACATGTCCAAACCAATGCAATCTTGTCTCTCTTGCTTTGTCTCCAAACTGTCCAACATGAGCTGACCCTCTAATATACTGATTCCTAATCCTATCCATCCTAGTCACACCGAGTGCAAATCTTAACATCTTTAACTCTGCCATATCCAGCTCTGACTCCTGCCTTTTTGTCAATGCCACTGTCTCCAACCCATATAACATAGCTGGTCTCACTACCCTCTTGTAGACCTTCCCTTTCACTCTTACTGGTACCCGTCAGTCACAAATCACTCCTGACACTCTTCTCCACCCATTCCACCCAGTCTGTACTCTCTTCTTCACCTCTCTTCCACATTCACCATTCCTCTGAACTGTTGATCCCAAGTACTTAAACTCGTCCACCTTTACCAACTCTACTCCCTGCATCCTCACCATTCCTCTACCCTCCCACTCATTTACACACATATATTCTGTCTTAGCCCTTCTGACCTTCATTCCTCTGCTCTTTAGAGCATATCTCCACCTCTCCAGTCTCCTCAACCTGATTCCTACTCTCACTACAGATCACAATGTCATCTGCAAACATCATAGTCCACGAGGCCTCCTGTCTGATCTCATCTGTCAACCTGTCCATCACCACTGCAAATAAGAAAGGACTCAGAGCTGATCCTTGATGTAATTCCACCTCCACCTTAAATGTATCTGTCACTCCCACTGCAGTCCTCACCACTGTCACACTACCCTCGTACATATCATGTACCACTCTTACATACTTCTCTGCCACTCCCGACTTCCTCATACAATACCACAACTCTTCTCTAGGTGCCATGTCATATGCTTTCTCCAAGTCTACAAAGACACAATGCAACTCCTTCTGACCTTCTTTGTATTTCTACAATAACACCCTCAGAGCAAACATTGCATCTGTAGTGCTCTTTCCTGGCATTAAACCATGCTGCTGATCACTAATCATCACATCCCATCTTAACCTAGCTTCTACTACTCTTTTCCATAACTTCAAGCTGTGACTGATCAATTTTATCCCTCTGTAGTTACTGCAGCTCTCCACATCACCCTTATTCTTAAAGATAGGTACCAAAACACTTTTTCTCCACTCCTCAGGCATCCTCTGACTTTCCAAAATTTCATTAAACAATCTAGTTAAAAATTCCACTGCCATTTCTCCTAAGCACCTCCATGCTTCCATTGGGATGCCATCTGGGCCAACAGCCTTTCCATTCTTCATCCTCTTCAAAGCTGTCCTTACTTCCTCATTGCTAATCTGTTTCACTTCCTGATTCACTATCCCCACATCATCCAACCTTCTCTCTCTCATTCTCTTCATTCATCAGCCTCTCAAAATACTCTTTCTATCTACTCAACACACTCTCCTCTCTTGTGAGTACCTTTCCCTCACTATCCTTTATCACCTTACTTGCTGCACATCATTCCCAGCTCTGTCCCTCTGTCTAGCCAATCGGTACAGGTCATTTTCTCCCTCTTTAGTGTCCAATCTCTCATACAACTCTCCATACGCCTTATCCTTAGCTTTCGCCACCTCTCTCTTTGTCATGCGCCTCATCTCCTTATACTCATGTCTACTTTCTTCATCTCTTTGACAATCCCACTTCTTCTTCGCCAGCCTCTTCCTCTGTATACTCTCCTGTACTTCCTCATTCCACCACAAGGTCTCCTTGTTCTCCTTCCTCTGTCCAGATGTCACACCAAGCACCTTTCTAGCAGTCTCCCTTACTAGTTCTTCTGTAGTTACTCAGCTATTCGGTAACTCTCCACTGCCTCCCAGTACCTGTCTTAACTCTTCCCTAAACTCCACTTCACAATCATCCTTTTTTAACTTCCACCATTTAATCCATGGCACTGCTTTCACACTCCTCCTCCTCTTCTTGATCACCAGTGTCATCCTACAGACCACCATTCTATGCTGCTTAACTACACTTTCCCTTGCCACCACTTTACAGTCTCCAATCTCCTTCAGACTGGCCCTACTACATAGGATATAATCCACCTGTGTGCATCTTCCTCCACACTTGTACATCACCCTATGCTCCTCCCTCTTCTTAAAATACGTATTCACCACAGCCATGTCCATCCTTTTCGCAAAATCCACAATCATCTGACCTTCTGCATTCCTCTTCTTAACACCATACCTACCCATCACTTCCTCATTCCCTCTGTTCACTTCACCAACATGCCCATTAAAGTCCGCTCCAGTCACTAGTCTCTCACCCTTGGGTACAATCACCACAACTTCATCCAACTCACTCTAAAATTTCTCTTTCTCATCCATCGCACACCCAACTTGTGGAGCATATGCACTAACAACATTCATCATTACACCATCAATTTTGAGCTTCATAAACATCGCACTGTTCAGACACTCTCTTCACGTCTAAAACACTCTTGGCATATTGTTCCTTTAGTATAACCCCTACCCCATTTCTCCTGCCATCCACACCATGATAGAACAATTTGAACCCATTTCCTAAACACCTGGCCTTACTTCTCTTCCATCTGGTCTCTTGCATGCACAATATATAAACCTTCCTTCTCTCCGTCATATCAGCTAGCTCTCTTCCTATACCAGTCATACTGCCAACATTCAAAGTTCCTACCCTTACTGTTACACTCCTAACCTTCCTCCTCTCTTCCTGCCTTCGGGCATGCCTTCACCCTCCTCTTCTCCCTCGGCCAACTGTAGCCCAATTTCCGCCAGCACCCTGTTGGCTAACAGTACTGGTGGCAGTCATTAACCCGGGCCTCGACCAATCCGGTGTGTGTGTGTACGTATTTATATATATATATATATATATATATATATAAATACGTACACACACACACACACACACATACACACACACACACACACA
>NC_056731.1:1070494256-1070559256 GCF_019279795.1 Protopterus annectens | reverse complement strand
GATCGATCATATGAAATATTGAACATATGGTCTCGACCATATGGTGTTCGATATTTCACATGCTCTTTTGATAGGTAACTATATATATATATATATATATATATATATATATATATATATATATATATGTGTGTAAAAAAATCTATCTTTGCACCTGATCGTATTTCCTTGCAGTCTGAGGAGCTTTATCATTTCCATGTATGTCCACTTAGGCAGAAATAAACTCCCAGATTCTCAAAAGCTTGCACAGAGTGCAAGATCGGTGCAGGAGCTCAAGCAGGCAACATCTCTGCTGTGCGAATCAGGAATAGCCTGCAGGGGCGTGCATGAGCACTCCTGCACTAATCCTGCACGGACTAATCCCTGGTATGCAAATCACCTGAAAAGTATTCGGTTAGTAACCGACTACATTTCAGCAAAATCCAAAAAGGAGCTTTCTCAGTTCCAAATAAAGGCTGCATATCATGTAGTAAGCATGCCAGTGGCAAAGTATAAGGCCATTGGCATTGCAAACACAAAAAAAAAAAATGCAAAAATGAACTTTTATTTTTTTTTTAGCTGATCTCGGCTGTTTAAGTGTAGGGCAGTAGCACCAAAAGGGATCGGGGGGGAAATAATAAAATAAACCCAAAATAAGCAGTCTTACTAAAATCACTATTCTACCATGCAAGTCAATGGCAGGCAGAAGACAACCTGGCCAGTGAGTAGTGGTTGCTAAGGGGGGAGGCTCAGTGTGAGAGATGTAACTATGCATTAGCAGGCAATCCTATGCAAATGAGGGGAAGGATAGTGAATCCCAGTTCTCCCCAACATGTGAGTCAGGTCCCAACAGTGTAAGAGTAAGAATAGATTGGTGCAAGCCTAGGAGTTAGGTGACATCATGGGGGTGTGTGTCAGGCATACTGTAAGCAGACTGGAGCCTTGTGGCTCGAGTTTGCTCCTAGCGCTTAGCACAGCTAAGCTGGGGGGGGTGTCTAAACTTGCTTAGCACTCTTTACAAAGCCTAAGTGGGTGTGTGCACACTGGGTTTTAAAGGAAGAAAAAAGAGGTTAAACCAGGAAATAGCAGCAGTGTGCACATTTGAGAACTCTGTTTTAACGGCACGCACACGGACTTATACAGGAAGGCAATGGGAAGGTAAAACAGCAGTATGAAGGTAACCAAGGAAAACTAGCTTAGCTGGCAGGTGAAATGTATCAGAATCAGCCAATTACACAGGGCAGCAGACCAGCCCAGCCCAGAGCACTACTATAAACTAAGCAAACACCTTCCCCTTTGTTTTTTCCCACACTGTACACCACCGGTGTAAACAAGCGAGGAACTTTTAACACTAACAACAGCAAAATGATAGGGGCTGCAATAGCTTATCATACAACTTGTGGAAGAGGCTGAGGGTGGTGAAGATGT
Organism: Protopterus annectens; assembly: GCF_019279795.1. Taxonomy (NCBI): domain Eukaryota; kingdom Metazoa; phylum Chordata; order Ceratodontiformes; family Protopteridae; genus Protopterus; species Protopterus annectens. Next base: position 1,070,557,849 of record NC_056731.1, on the reverse strand, counting down.
GAATGATGTCGACCAATCCACAGTAAGGAGATGGAGAAGAGAGATACATGAGCTGAAGATAGTAGAGTGCTATGGGGTGGACAGGGACCTCCAACAGCAAATTGTTGAGCTGTGCCGGCCACACCTGACACACAAAACTAACAGAGGGGAACCCATCCCATTGGATTCCAAGATATGTGTAGGCCTAAGAATACTAGCTACAGGTACCTTCCAAAGGCCAACTGGGGATATGATGGGGATTTTACAGGCATCAGCATCCAGGGTACACCACCAATTCCTGGATGCCATGTCAGTACATGTCAGTGAGCATGTATATTTCCCCAACACCCGTGAGGCGTTGGCCAGCAATATTCAACTGTTCCACCAAATAGCAGAATACCCTGAGGTAGTGAGTGCAATAGACTGCAAGCACATACACATCAAAACACCACACAGTGAGCGAGGTAGGGTCTACATCAATCGCAAGGGCTTCCCCTCCATCAACTGCCAGGTCATGTGTGATGCTCAGGGCATAATAATGAATGTGTGTGCTGGCTGCCCTGTAAGCTATCACGATTCCCACATCTGGCATCAGATGCAGCTGTACCAGAGATTTGTCAATGGGGACATCCCTCATGGTCACCTAGTGAGGGATGCTGGATATCCACTGGAACTGTGGCTGATGACACCCATCAGAAATGCACACATACGAACACAAACTCCATAATGAGGCACACGCACAGACCAGAATTATAGCAGACCATGTGTTTGGGATGCTCAAGTCATGGTTCTAGTCAGTGGACACATCCGGTTTAGCCTTTCAGTACTCACAAGCTATATGCACCCAAATTGTCCTTGTATGTGTCATGCTACACAATATGATCCTGCAGAAACAGCTACAGCAGGAACAGCCCCCCATCATTGCCAAGGCCTGCACAGGCACAGAGGGACTTGGAGGAGGAACAGCCTTAGCCTGCCCCTGTAGGCAGAAGGAGGTGTGCCCAGTATGCCCTGGCCTTTGCAAAGAGGCAATGCATAGCACATACACTGACACAGGAGGCACCCAGGAAATAACACCTCTCTCTGACTCTGACATACAGTAAAACGGATGCCAAACATTACACTACCTGTGCCTAACCATGTGTAGGGAGTGTACTATGTGCATCCAACATAGGCAACCCTGCAGCACCACCCTCAATACTGGGACACCCACAAGTTAAGTGACTCACACATGCCAGTCCAGTGGGAGGAGGGGTCGCATACTCAACAACTGTCACAGCCAGCAGGATAGGTGTAGAAAAACACAAAGAAAGGCTGTGCTATGGCCTCTGAATGAGGCCTATGGGTAACCTCCCCCCCAGGACTACACAGACAGACTACAGCAGGTCAGGCAGTGGGATGTCATTTCTGAAGGATAGGAAGTCAGAAACTAATATGTAGGTAATTAAAAGCTAAGATCTGCAGTACGCTGGTATGCCTCTACCCAGCACAATAGGCAAGACTACAGACTGAAATGAAGTACCCGACATACCAGTACAGTCCTAGAAAATGTGTACAAGTGTCAGGTGTGCCCCCACATCTGACGTAGAAATGTAGTTACAGTTAGGTGTGCCCCGCCCCAACCCTGTGTAGAAACATAGAAATAGTCAGGTGTGCCCACCCATCCTATGTAGAAATATAGTAACAGTCAGTTGTGCCCCCCCAATCCTGTGTAGAAGTGTAGAAATCATCAGGTGTGCCCCCATCCCACGTAGACAGGTGTGCCCCCCCCACAATGAAGTAACCGACATACCAGTACAGTCCTAGCAAATGTGTACAAGTGTCAGGTGTGCCCCCGCATCCGACGTAGAAATGTAGTCACAGTTAGGTGTGCCCCACCCCCATCCTGTGTAGAAACATAGAAATAGTCAGGTGTACCCCCCCATCCTATGTAGAAATATAGTAACAGCCAGTTTTGCCCCCTCCCATCCTGTGTAGAAATGTAGAAATCATCAGGTGTGCCCCCATCCCACATAGACATATAGTAACGGTCAGGTGTGCCCCCCACAATCCTGTGTAGAAATGTATAAATAGTCAGGTGTGCCCACCCCATCCTATGTAGAAATATTGTAACAGTCAGGTGTGCCCCCCCACAATCCTGTGTAGAAATTTAGAAATAGTCAGGTGTGCCCCCCATCCCATGTAGACATATAGTAACAGTCAGGTGTGCCCCCCCCCACACAATTCTGTGTAGAAATGTAGAAATAGTCAGGTGTGCCCCCCATCCTATGCAGAAATGTATTAACAGTCCATGCCAAATGATCGACGGATACCCTGCAGAGACAGCATGCTACCTGTAGGCGTACAACACAAAGGTCAGCACAGCAGTACAAACTACCTGGACTCGATCCACACATTCAATACAGACAGCCATACTGGGCATGCCCGCACACTTAAACACATGAAGGCCATGTCTGCAAACACCAGTGGACCAGACATATTTGGCAGCCGCAGATGTTAGTATGTAAGGACAACACACTATAATAAGCCAAAGGTAGACATACATAGATGTGTGGAAGAGGGTGACTGTGACAAGGAGCCATCCAGGGCTCTCCCACCCAGCACTCAGCCAAAGGGCCACAACCACAGGACAGTCTGATGTCACACACTGCAGATACTAGCCACTGGTATCTGTCACCATTACAGAGTATGTGGTGCACGTGCCAGCTGTGCAACATGACTGTTCAAGGAAGTAGTCATATAGAGGCTGTATACATGTACCTGTGGAATATGGCCCAGGATGTGCCAGCATATGGTGTGCCAACCCCTAGATGAATGGATTATGGCCCATACACACACAATACCCTCCCCATAGCCCCACTATGACAAGACTGCTGAGGTCATCTACTGTGAAATACACCTTTGGGAGAGCTGTATCCCAGTAATCACTGTGGCACATCCTATAACTATGTACTGTTGTAGTGTAATAAACTAGTTTGATAGGAGTTCTAACCCCAGCCTTGCCAAGTGGGAATGTGTGTGTCTCTGTCTGCCTGTTGCACAATGCTTTTTAGGGTGGTCACACTCCCTACAATTGAAATGCTCTACTTTGGTAAGGCTGCTGATGTCATCCACCTAGAAATACATCCCTGAAAAGTTATATCCCAGGAATCTCTGTGGCACATCCCATAACTGCATACTGCTTTAGTGTGATGAAGTAGTTAGATAGGAGTTAAATCCCCGACATAGCAACTGTGTGTGTCTCTCTATCTGTGTAGAGAACAATGCTTTTTAAAGTAGTCACAAGCCCTACAATTCAAATGCTCATCTTTGTCAAGGCTGCTGATGTCATCCACCTAGAAATACACCTCTGGGTAGATGTAACCCAGTGTTCTCTGTTGTGTGTCCTGTAACTGCGATTTGCTGTAGTGTGATAAATTAGTTAGGTAGCTGTTCTAATCCCAGACATGGCGTGTGTATCTGTCTGTGTAGAGAACAATGTTTTTAGGGTAGTCACACTTCCTACAATTCACATGGTCATCTTTGGCAAGGCTGCTGATGCCATCCACCTAGAACTACACCTCTGGGTAGCTGAGGCCTAGTAATCTCCATAGCGCATCCTTTAACTGAGACTTCCTGTAGTGTGATAAATTAGTTAGGTAGCTGTTCTAATTCCAGGCATGACAAGTGTGTGTCTGTCTGTGTAGCGAGCAAGGCTTTTTAGTTTGTCACACTCCCTACAATTCAAATGCTCATCTTTGGCAAGGCTGCTGATGTCATCCACCTAGAAATACACCTCTGTGGAGCTGTAGCACAATAATCTCTGTAGTGCATCCTGTAACTGTGTACTGCTGTAGTTTGATAAATTAGGTAAGTAGCTGTTCAACTCCCAGACATGACAGATGTGTGTGTGTCTGTCTGACCCTGTTTGTGTAGAGAGCAATGCTTTTTAGTTTAGTCACACTCCATACAATTTGTATGCTCTACTTTGGCAAGACTGCTAATGTCATCCACCTAGAAATACACCTCTGGGAAAAACATAGATCAGTGATCTCCATAGTGTTTGCCATAACTGCGTACTGCTGTAGTGCGATATAGACTTCTGTTAGGGGTTCTATACCCACACATGTTGGTTGTGGATGTTTTGTGTGTGTTTCAATGTCTGTGTAGGGAGCAATGCATTTTAGGTTAGTCACACTTAGTACATTTCCAGTGGCCTACTTTGGCAGTCCTGCTGATGTCATCCAATGTGAAATACACCTTTGGGGAAAGAGCTCTCCAGTAATCCCTGTGGTGCATCCTATAGTGGCTCCATGCCATAATGTGATATAGATTCCTGATAGGAGTTCAATACCCACACGTCCATTGTGGCTTCTTTGTGTGTGTTTCAATGTCTGTGGGGGGAACAATGCATGTTAGGCTAGTCACACTCAGTACATGTATAATGGTCTACTTTGGCAGTCCTGCTGATGTCATCAAATGTGAAATACACCTTTGGGGAAAGTGTACTCCAGCAATCTCCATGGCGTGTACTATAACTGTGTAGTGCTGTAGTGTAATAAACTAGTTAGGTAAGCATTCAATTCCCACTCATGACAAGTGTGTGTGGTTGTAACTTGTACCCTGTGTGGAGGTGGGTGTGAGTGTGTGAAGCCTGGGCCCAATGGGGAGTGGGTTTTGCAAATGTCTTTTATGGTTGCTCTATATCACAATGTCACTGTACAGGAATAACAGATGTGAAATAGCCGAGAGGCTGGGGTGCAAATCCATACCCATATATTTGACATCACGGCCAGGCAATCACAGTTAGCAACCCCAGTATTACCAAGAGCACACTCTCAACCCATGTCACTCACACACACACACACACACACACACACACACACACACACACACACACGCACACACCGAGGCAACAACCAATATGTGTGTAGTACACTGCATATTGGTAACTGATAGCAACTATGGAGTGATTGCAGTGGCCTACAGAGGGCATGGCACCCTGTCTATCTGTCCATTAGGCACATACATGCAAACAGTGCACCTTTTCCATGTTCCCCACTGGACACCTGCAACACCTGTGGTGCCATCACATGTGACCCACAAAGGACATACCATGGCTGAAAACATGCCCTGTATGGACAGATGCCACTGACATCAGGGAATGCTGTTAGCATGCTATCACTGTAGGTGCAGGGTTAACCTGCTCTCCATTAGCTGTTCCTGCCACAGGTGGCCAAGACTGGCACATCTGATGATAATCTGTGTACACAACATGGGCCCAACACCCCAGGTACAGTTCCACATGTCACTGTACATGCATGTGGGAGGTGTGCACATCACAGAGACTGTCTGTGTCATGGACTAGGGAACACATACATGGCCAGTGATGCACAGCATTGGCCACACACAATAACCACCCAGGTGACTGGATGGTGGATACAATACCCACCTATGTGGGCAAATGCAGAAGCTACAGGCCTGAGCCACAATGCAGACCATTGTCATGTGGCCCGATGCCAAGGTATACCCATCACCTAGCCTTGTATAGCCATCTGGCATAGTCGACCACCACATACCCATGCAGAAATGCACCCATGCATGTCAGTACTGGCACCCTGTGTGTTCATGTGTGTTGCATGATGTGTATGATCACATCCACACTCACTACAACCCCCAGTGGCATTCTGAAGCATGCTGTCTGATGTCAGACACCTCCCCATACCCTTTACCCATATAACCTCCTTATGACCTGTGTGGTGCATGTGATACCTGCACAGTAATGTGTTGTGGCAATATGACTAGGGATGAGCTATTATATTCTATGATATTTTTATTCACAATATGTTACACCTTTATTTCCACACAACCTATATGACAGTCTTCCTGCCATATTGTCTGGTTTATTCAGCACTTTTCATACACAATACATTTTTATACTGGTGCACTTTCTAGAACTGTTATATTTTTTTCTTATGACAGTACATGCAAGATTATTACTAACCTGCCTCATGACGCAGACTTTGCAGCCCAGCAGCATGGGCTTGCTGGTTCGCAGCCCGTTCATCTGCAGCTGTCAGAGAAATGCAGTGATATTTAGCCATTGCCTATCTATAGTATACACAAACTAGGCAATCATTATCTACATAGTAGAATGGGTACTTAGTGCTGGGGCATCGGCCATCTGCCTTGATTCTTGGATCCACTGCTCCAAGAGATCACCCCTCCACCGCTTCAGGTCAGCATGGTGATGCCTGACGTGCTCACCAGTCCAGCGGATATGAGTGGCACTGGTGAGGTCATGGGCGAGACTGTCCCAGGCCTCCACTTTATACTGTGAGCCCTGGTACTGGCCCTGAAGTAGTCTCTCCTCATGGTGTTTTATAAGGAGCCATACCATGAATCTGGACTCTTGGGTGCCCCAGCACTGTGCTCTAAATTGAGTGCCTTCCCCAACTCCAGCCATTCTGCCTACAGTAGGGAGCTGCAACCAGTTATGGGAATTATTGGTGCCTGTGGGGTTTAAATACGCATGATTTCCCACACTTTCCCGTGAATGGATGGTTTTGAAAAGGCTAAGCTATGGGCACACCTGCTTACCTAATGTTGGCATTGCTTAAAGGGGCAGAACTTGGGACATTGGATACAGAGTGATTAAGACACTTTAAAGCAGTTGTAAATGGGTTTGCACAGGTTTGCGCGGAGCTAAGCACTGCTAACTTCTGGTTACAGTTTCTTACACTCAGTTAGCTTCTAAATTGCTTAGTCTGTGTAGACAGTACTTACCCCCATGTGAACGCACTTAAACACACTTACTTTTGCTTACATATGCTTACTACTGCTTATTTGTGCTTAAACCTGCTTACTAGTGCCTTATTCATTATGATACTGACACTTCACATGTGCATTTCCTGCAGTACTCCAGTTCATAAATATATGTTATTTATTGGGTTGAGCAACAAAAATATTGGTTATAACGTGCTTTGCCATGTAAAATAGATGGTGCTGTAGTGTGGGACTCGAACTGGGAATGCCTGCTCATTAGGTGAATACTCTGCCCACTACACTATTGTTGTGCTGCTTCATTTGCATATATCTTCCTTGTTTTCCTCTTTAGCCTTTTAAGTGAAGGTAAGCGATGGGTACACCTGCGCACCTACGGTTAGCTGTACTCAGATTTTTCAAATAAAATAAAAGGGTTTCTTCATTTGATTTTTATGTACAGTTGCTGTTGTACACATGGGGAACTGTTGGTGGGGATATGCGGACACCTATGAGTGACCTCGCTCATTTATTACCACTTTCTGCTGTTCTACATTGCAGGGGCATGTTTATTCTGAGAGCTCTGCTCTCAGACACGCCCCCTGCACTCATACATGCTCCGTGTAAGCCTAGGAGCTTGGGCAGAGTGCCTTCATTAATATGCATGGCGCGCTGCCATTCTGCACCTAAACAGGTGCTTCCATGCAGGACTAAGCTAGTCCTGCATGGAAGATTAATTAATCCAGGGGGAAAGTGTTCCTCTAAAGAATGGATAGTTTTAAAAGTTGTTAGACACTTCATACTGCCACAATTCTGTTTATATTTGTGTCCGGGTGGAAATATCAAACTGCTTTTAAGTTTATTTTACATTCTGCTGCTATGTATTTACACCTGGCAATGTCCGCTGTCAATCTCAACACAATATCTGATTTCATCAGAAATTAGAAGTGTTTATCAAAAGCAAGTTCAGCACCCTTCTGACATCAGAAAGGATGTTAATAACCCAGCCTTTTTACTGTTTATTTTCTGTGAGTGGCACTCTCTCTCTTTCTCTTTTTTTCTCTCTCTCTCTATATATAGATATTAATATTTATAATTATATACTTTCATATGCTAGTTCTATCAGATGTCAGACCTGCATATTTGTGTAAATGGAGGCTGTGGGCAAGCAGTGAAAAAAAAATACTGGAAAAGGAAGACATCAACAAATTATTAGAATACAAACACAGCAAACAAACTAGGAAAATGAAACACAAGACCAGCGTGCTAGTGTCCTCCTGAATTGCACAACAACACTGTAAATCCACTTGAAACATAAAGTCAAATAATGGAAATCTTCACGAAGGCAACGTAAAAAAAAAAAAATAAAAAAAAAAAAAACGCTAGTTTATTAAAATGTTTTAAGCGCTTTTCGTTTGCTTCAATCAGCAAAACTTCATCAGAAACTTTATAACCATAAGTTTAAAAGAGTCTCCTTTTACAGGCACAGCTGATCATTAATTAACCGAACTAAAACACTAAAAGGCACATTAGCAATAAACCTAAACAACAAAATTGTAAAGCATAAACCAATACTGCAGCAACTTTGTACATACTTATTGTATGCTTGTTACCCACCAGGTTTGAACGATACTTGTTCTATTAGTAGTATCCTTAGACTAAAAAGTCTAAAGAAGTGAAGTCAGGATAGTTTAGGGTATAAGCTACTTCATACTCATTGTTTAAATCAGTATAGAGAGTATTTACTGTAATTTTATAAGAGAAGTACCAGTGGATCCCTTTGTTCTACCTTATCAGCTTTGAGGTATAACTGGTTTTACAAGTTATAGTATATAGCTGTTTGACGTCTTCACACACCAATACTGATAATATATACATTGTATATATATATATATATATATATATATACATATATATATATATATATATATATATATATATATATATATATATATACATATATATATATATATATATATTTTTTTTTTGTTTTATTTTATATGTTGTATTTTTTGTTTATGTTAATGTATGTACAAAGTTGCTGCAGTATTGGTTTATGCTTTACAATTTTGTTGTTTAGGTTTATTGCTACTGTGCCTTTTAGTGTTTTAGTTAGGTTAATTAATGATCAGCTGTGCCCATAAAAGGAGACTCTTTTAAACTTATGGTTATAACATTTCTGATGAAGTTTAGCTGATTGAAGCAAACGAAAAGCGCTTAAAACATTTTAATAAACTAGTGGGGTTTTTTTTGTTTTTTTTTTTCTTTTACGTTGCCTCCATGAAGATTTTCATTATTTGTCTTTGTGTTTCGAGTGGATTTAGAGTGTTGTTGTGCAATTCAGGAGGACACTAGCACACTGGTCTTGTGTTTCATTTTCCTAAATTATTAGAATAGCAAAGGTATGTTTAATCTCAAATCAGCCAATACCTAACAAAATAAAGCAAGGTGGTTCATTGGAAGGTCTGACATTAAAAATAAAGCTCATACATATGGTAAAGACAGTTTTTAAATGGAAAAGACACTGATGCTGGATAAAACTCAAGGCAAAATTAAAACACAGTAGTGAAGACTAAGATGGATTTTCAGCATTACTATAGTAATAAACATGGCCAAAAAGACAGTATCATCAGATGGTTTCCCTGTTGCAGCAACACTAGATTTTTAAGGGCAATATGAGTAATCCCCTTTGCTCTCTCGTGTGTGTGTGTGTGTGTGTGTGTGTGTGTGTGTGTGTGTGTGTGTGTGTGTGTCTGTGTCTGTGTATATATATATATATATATATATATATATATATATATATATATATATATATGCAAAATCCTCGTAACGCCCAAGGAACAAATGCAGCAGCCAAACGATAACAGTTCAATACTCCAGTACAAAAAGCCAGTCACTATTTGATAGAAACACGTAGTCAACGGTTTAAATATTCCAACGTATTTAATCACAAAAAGGTAAAAAACGAACAGAACATAAGCGCTTTCACGAATTCATATCGCATCAGACGTAACGTCTGATGAAGCGATATGAATTCGTGAAAGCGCTTATGTTCTGTTTGTTTTTTACCTTTTTGTGATTAAATACGTTGGAATATTTAAACCATTGACTACGTGTTTCTATCAAATAGTGACTGGCTTTTTGTACTGGAGTATTGAACTGTTATCGTTTGGCTGCTGCATTTGTTCCTTGGGCGTTACGAGGATTTTGCACATATCGTTGGGCTATCTGTGAGTTTTTTGTATATATATATATATATATATATATATATATATATATATATATATATAGGGCAGGATTCACGAAGGCTTGCACGGAGTCTAAGAGTAGTGTAAGACTCCATGCAGCCCTCGCGATCCAGGAACAGCCCGAAATTCCAGGTAAGAGACCAGCTAAAACATCTCTTGCACGGACTGGTAGTGGATATGCTAATCACCTCACTTGCAGCCAAAAGGCATGCAAATGAGGTAGATTAGCGATCCACGAAGCTCAAACCAGCCCGTGTAAGAGTCGTGTTAGCTGCAGAAATGTACTCAGTTGACAACTGAGTACGTTTCTGCAAATAACACAATGGCGCCATGTCAGCTCCAAATAAAGGGTGCATATGTGTCAGGCAGCATGCCAATGGCCAAATATATGGCCATTGGCAAGGTACCCCGAGGCAAATATGAGAAATAAATATTTTTTTTCACAGCCCCGCGCAAATGGGCTGCGCTATATAAAACATAAAAATGAAGGTTATAAACCCACAAATGTGGGTTTTATGCATACATGGATTTACAATGCAGGGATCAGCAGACCAAAAACAACATGGCCACCGTTTGGTGGTTGCTAAGGGGGGAAGCTGAGTCTAAGACATGTAACTAAGCATTAGTAGGCAATCTGATGTAAATGAGTGTTAGGATACTGAATCCCACTGTCACATAGCAAATGAGCACATTCCGAGTAGTGTAAAAGTTACATAAGGGGGAGGAACAGAGTAGGAGATAGGTGACATCACAGGGGGGAATGGCAGAAAGAAATGCAGTTCATTGGAGTTCAGTGTTATGTGACAGATGTCAGACACATATCATGGAAAGAAGAGTGCCACAAGATAAGCATGGGAAAGTCAAGAAATGGAAGGTGTACACTGTTGCCAACACCAAAGTTTCTTGCTGGGCGTGCATGTGCACGTGTGCGCGCCAAGAGGTGTGAGTAGGGCGGTGTGCGCATGTGTAAGGCAGACTGAGCATGTGGGAGCCTGTTGGCAGACTTGTAAGACTGTTTGCGCTGGTGTACGCGTGTTTTAACCCGAATAAGTAAATTCTAAACCGTGTAAGCATGTGTGCGCATGTGTAAGCCACTGTGAGCGTGTTTCCGCTGGTATGCGCGTTGCTCCCCTCTGAGGAAACAGAAAGGAAAAAGGAAGCAACAGAATTAGTAGGAAGCTAGCGGGGAATACTGCTGGAGCTAGCAGGTGAAAACAATTAGAAGTAGGCAATTACACAGGCAGAATAGTAGCCCAGCCCAGCACTTAAAACTCTGCAAACAGCAGTGCAGGATGTTTCTCTCAAGAGACACTGCAAGACAGGAGTAAGCTATTAGAAGTGAAAACTGAAAAAGCTTAACTCAGAGCAGAAATGCTAGGGGCTGCCATAGCTGTCATAAGGAGACATAGGCGACTTGCTGAGGGTAGTGACAATGCAAATGGTGCCAGACAACCCACAGTGAGGAGACGGAGAAGAGTGTACAGGCCCAGGGTCACCTACCACAGGTTACATGAGCTGGAGATAGTGGAGCCCTATAGAGTGGACAGAGACCTCCTGCAGCAAATTGTCGAGCTGTGCAGGCCACGCCTCACACTGAACCAACAGAGGGGAACCCATCCCAGTGGAAACCAAGGTATGTGTTGGCCTAAGAATACTAGCAACAGGTAACTTCCAGAGACCAACTGGTGATATGATGGGGATATCACAGGCATCAGCCTCCAGGGTACTGCACCAGTTCCTGGATGCCATGTCAGCACATGTCGGTGATCATCTATATTTCCCCAATGCCCGTGAGGTATTGGCCAGCAATATGCGTCTCTTCCAGCAAATAGTGGAATACCCTGAGGTAGTGGGTGCAATAGACTGCACGCACATATGCATCAAAGCACCAGCCGGTGAGTGGGGTAGGGCCTACATAAACCGCAAAGGCTTTCCTTCCATCAACTGCCAGGTCGTGTGTGATGCCCAGGTCATAATAATGAATGTGTGTGCTGGCTGCCCTGGGAGCTACCATGATTCCCATATCTGTCATTTGACGCAGCTGTACCAGGCATTTGCCAATGGGGACATCCCACATGGACACCTAGTGGGGGATGCAGATTATGCACTGGAGCCATGGCTGATGACACCCATCAGAAACGCACACACACCTGAACAGGAATGCCATAATGAGGCACACGCACAAACACGTAATGTAATAGAGCGTGTGTTTGGGCTGCTCAAGTCACGGTTCTGGTGTCTAGACACATCTGGTGGAGCCTTGCAGTACTCACCAACTACATGTACCCAAATTGTCATGGTATGTGCTATGCTACATAATATGATCCTGCGAAAACAGCTGCAGCAGGACCAGCATAGGGCCGGGCCAAGCAGCCCCCCACCATTGCTAAGGCCATCACAGGCAGAGCGTGACTCAGAGGAGGAACAACCTGAGCCTGCCCCAGTAGGCAGAAGGAGGCGTGCCCAGTATGCCCTGGCCTTGGCAAAGAGGCAACGCATAGCACATACACTGGTTCAGTAGGAACCCTGGGAATGATACCCCTCTCTGACTCACTCATATAATAACAGGGATGCCTAAAATGACATAACCTGCTCTCAAACATGTACAGGGAGTGTAGTATGTGCATCCGAAAGAGGCAGCCCTGCAGCACCACTTGAGGCATGATTGCCATGTGTTAAGCAATGTAACAGCATGTAGTATATGCAAACTTGATGACCCTGACTAACATCCTACCCTCACCAAGCATGATGCCACAATATGAAGATGAGATGATCAATTGCAATAATTGGCTGAAGTATTGCTGTTAGTCAAAGGGGATCCAATGTGTGCCAGCCTGGGATGACATGCTGAGCATGACATGATGCTCCACCTGCTAGGGGTGGCATGCACCTATCGGTCCTGGCCTTATGGATAATGGCAAAGGCTGTCATTACCCACAGCGTGCCTTGAATAGGTAAGGCTCAAAACACAAACCCACCTCCATAGGTATCACAAGGGATAAGAACCTAGATGCAATGCTACCCAATGCCAGAAGTCTAAACAGCAAGATGCCTGCAGTCTAAACTCCCCCAGCATGGAGAATGTTGATATCTGTCCTGTAACAAAAAACTGGGTCAAGGCTCACAACAGCACCCTAACACTACTAGGTTACACCTCATACTGTGCTGTACAGCCTCAAAACATGGAACAAGCTACAAAAGGAGGGTGACTAGCAATAATTGTCAAGGATAACCACACCCCCATGTTGGTACCACAACAAGAAGCAGCATGGACTAGCCATGGTCAAGTAACAGTGGCTAAAACTGCCTCCCAGTTTATAGCCTGCTACAGACTACCATCCTAACACCAGGAACTGCACTTGGCCTATGTTGGAATACATGAATATATCAAGCCCTCCAAACCACATTATATTGGGTGACTGAAAATACCCAAACATAGACTGGGAGCATTATTCTAGCTCCAACACCCTAGGACAAAGGTTCCTAGAATCCATAAACCAAAATGCTCAGGAACAACGTACCACTCCCACAAGAGGGGTGAGAATACTGGATGTGATAATCAGCAACATGGGTACTGGATGGCAAGATGAGAAGTGTATCCCTCACTGGTAAGATCAGACCATAGAGTAATCACACCGGATATACACATCCTGACCACAGTCCCTGGCCAGAAAACCACAGTGAAAAACATGTGTAAAGCAAATGTTGCACTCCTCCAAACTGATGTGGAATCCATTAAAGGCCCTGTGCAGGTGCAAAATATGGGCCACACCTCAGAACCTGTTATACAGGCATTCCATGAACACTGCCAGGAATGCATGGATTATGCAATCCTAAATAAAATCAAGACACAATGCCATACACGCAGACATCTGGCATGGTGGACCCCAGCCATTACCAAACCACGCAAGAGAATGAGGAAGCTACTACATGATAGAGCACACCTAAAAAGGGAAGTAATCTCTGATCAGTAGTATGGCAATAAAATATGTCCACTCATACAATCCACTAAGGCCAACTACAACAAGTTGAATCTGTGAATCTTGAGGCAATGTTACACCTGCCCCATGTACACAGACAACCCTCACCTCCCCCCAAGAAATACAAATATATGTGAGAGATGCAACCATTTATCCAAACCGGAGGCTGAGCTCTCTCAACTCAGTACTGTCAAAACTTGTCAGGAGGAGAAGGTAACCACACACACCACAAACCCAGTCTCACATAAACCTATCACAACTGCAAACCAAAGACATAAACACAGAAAAACATTCCTGGAGGCTCTAATTACAAACACACCACATCAACAGAGGCCTCCAAAGCAGACACCCAAGCAACCACTACCTCCAAACATAGCACATGCAACACATAGTACACAAAGCCGGTGTGCCAAATAGTCACAGGCCAGAAGGAGAAACAACATGCCTGATATAGTTGTAATAGGTGACTCCATAGTCAGACCACTGCTGTCCCGCTCACCAGACTGAACAAGGGAAAGGGTACAGTAAGCTGCCTGTAGGCTGCTACAATACGCCACATAACACAAGTACGCAGGTCACCCCAAAGCAAGTAGAAATATGATGCAGTCATTGTCCATGCTGGCGTGAATGACCTGAGATGTACCTCCCCAGACTACATGAAAAGAGACATAGATGAGCTCTCCGATTATGTAGTCCAGGCCGGTATGACACTGACCTTGTGCAGCATCCTACCCTCACCAAGAATGCTTCCACAGTACAAACACAGAATGATCAGCTTTAACAAGTGGCACAATTACTGGTGTCATTCCAAGGGGATCCAATGTTTGACTGCTTGGGATGTCATGCTTGACAAGCCATGCTGCTGTGCCAGGGATGGCTTGCACCTGTTACCCCTGTGCGTCTGGATATTGGATAAGGCTCTTGCCACCTCCATAGAGCCTTTTGTAGGCAAGGCTGAAAAGACTAACCCACCTCCCTAGAAAACATAAGTGGAAAGAAACATAAGGGTAATGCTGCCCAATGCCAGACATGTAAACCTCAACATGCATGCTCCCGAGGCCCTCCCCAGTATGGAGAACATTGATGTCCGTGCAGTGACAGAAACCTGCAGCAAGGCTCCTGACAGCACACCAGCACTACCAGGTTATACCTCATATCATGCGTTATGGCCCCAAAACCTGGACCAAACCATAAAAGGAGGGGGAGTATCCATATTCAGCAAAGATACCCACATGTCCAGGTAAATGACAATGCACGAAGCATCGGAGACCATCATCGGAGAAGTATAAGAGAATTTAAGTACCTTTATCTTCACCTTTTTTTCAAAAAAATACAGTATTTAAATTGATTTTAACTGTGTGTTGCAGGAATATTAACTGAACTGGAAGTTAGTCAATGTTTGCTGAATTTTGTTATTTGCTCGTAATTACAGGTGTGGGGGTAACCACATTCTTTGATTTCCTGTCCTTGCCTATTTAAGTGGTACAGTGTGAAATATTTTCTGCTCTTCAGTTAGTCCCACCCACCCTCCTTGTTTTTGTTTTGGTGTTCCACCCACCCTCCCTGTTTTTGTTTTGGTGTTAAACTTAGTGGCCTTGAAACTGCCCGCCCCTCTTGTAAATTTGTGTTTGGATACTCCTTCTGGGCCCATCTCATTTGCTCACTCAACTGAGTGCAGTGAGATCATATTCTGATTTCAGGCACTCCTACTGTGTACAAAGAGAGCATCTGGGAAACAGAAAAAAAAATAAGCTTGTTTCCTGCCTTTCTTGTTCAGTGGTATAGACTATTTGTAGGCTTCTGAGCCCCCAAGCCCTTCTGTGTTGGAGGGAAGCCTTCTAGCTTAGTTTTTTTTTCTTATAACTAGCCAGTTTTCTAGTTTCAGCAATCAAATCTGTTTCTTTGATCTCAGCACTTGTTCAGAAAAAAAAAAAAAAAAAAAAAAAAATTCATCTGCTTTTACTGTACTTGTGTTTCTACCTACTTTATTTTACTTTTGCATCATCTTAAAAGTACTCAATTGTATTTATTACTGCTTGGTGTAACTCATTCTAAGCCTTTTGGTTTAAACACTTGGGCTTCGGACCAGTTGTTTTGCACTGAGAGCATTTGTGGTCTGCACTGTGGTGGCAGAACTGGTAGCTTACATCCTTCTAGGTTGGGAACTGCTGATTGAGGGCTCAGTGTCTGTTATTCTAAAAGTGTATTAATTCTGGTTTAAGCGCTTGGGCTTTCAGGCCAGTTATTTTACATTAAGAGGGTTCGTGGTCTGCACTCCTGTGGGAGGAGAGGCTGGACTCTGCCCTTCTGAGCTGGGAATTTCTGGGTAAAGGCTTATAGTGCATGCATATCTGAACTGCTTCTTACTGAAGTTGGTGCGCCTTGTTTGCTGTGGCATAAACTGGATTCGGGTCTGCTGGATCTAGCTTTGTTTGTGTAACTTGAGTACTAATCCAGGCATTCTCTAAAGTATTCAATTGTATTTATTACTGCTTGGTAGTAACTTGATTAAAGTGTAGCTATCATTCTAAGTCTTTTGGATTAAGCACTTGGGCTTCAGACAGTTGTTTTACATTAGGAAGGTTTGTGGCATGCACTGTGGTGGCAGGACAGGTAGCTTTCATCCTTCTAAGTTGGGAACTGCTGATTGAGAGCGCAGTGTCTGTTATTCTTAAAGTGTATTAGTTCTGGTTTAAGCACTTGGGCTTCAGGCCAGTTATTTTACATTAAGAAGGTTCGTGGTCTGCACTCTTGTGGGAGAAGAGGCTGGACCCTGCCCTTCTGAGCTGGAAATTTCTGGTTAAAGGTTTATAGTGCCTGAATATTTGAACTGTATCTTACTGAAATTGGTACACCTTGTTTGCTGTAGCATAGACTAGATCCAGGCATGCTGAATCTAGCTTTGTTTATATGCTTGTTGTTTGTTTGCTTGTTATTTCCCTGGAACGCTAATTCCACCTAATACACAGCTTCTCAGCGCTTCTGTGGGTCACTAGTGATATCTTCATTGCTTACTGTACTTATTTCCTTTTTTCACTTGAAAGAAAGTTACTGTTTGTCGTTTTTGCATTTAAGTTACCTGTAACACATTGCACTTAAGTTACCTGGCACTTGCTCGCTAAAGCAATTATATAAGTCAGCACTAAAAATTAAAAGCACTACACCCTCACTCCCCACTGGCCCTTGTTTTCAATTATTAAGGAATTCCCAATATTATTCTAGCATGTCCAAAGGTCAGTTGTCAATCTCCTCTCCGGTCCAGCTGGTGAATCTGGGAATCTTGAGGCAATGTTACAACTGCCTCATGTACACAGACAACCCTCTCCTCCTCCCAACAAATTCCAACACGTGAGAGATGCAACCATATAGCCAAACTGGAGGTTAAGCTCTCTCAACTCAGTACTGGCATAACCAGTCAGGAGGAGAAGGAAACCACACTCACTACAATTCCAGTCTCACATAGACCTACCACGACAGCAAACCAAACACATAATCACACAAAAACATACTCGGAGGCTCTAAATAAAGATCTGCCTAAGCAGCAGAGACCTCCAAAGCAGACAACCAAGCAACCGCTACCCCAAAACAAAGCACGTGCAACACATGTCTCACAAAGCCAGTGTGCCGAACAGTCACAGCCCTTAAGACTAAACAACACACCTGATACACTTGTAATAGGTGACTCTATCATCAGGCACACTGACGTCCCACTCACCAGGCTGAACAAGGAGAGGGTCACGGTGAGCAGCCTGTCGGGCGCTAGGATCTGCCACATAACACAAGCACTCAGGTCACTCCAAGGCAAGTACAAATATGACTCAGTCATCATCCATGCTGGTGTGAATGACCTGAGACATACCTCCCTGGACTACATGAAAAGAGACATAAAGGAGCTCTCTGAGCATGTAGCCCAGGCCGGTATGACACTGACCTTGAGTAGCATCTTACCCTCACCAAGAATGATGCCACAATATGAAGACAAGATGATCAATTTCAACAATTGGCTTAAGTACTGGTGTCATTCAAAGGGGATCCAATGCCTGTCAGCTTGGGATGAAATGCTCGACAAGCCACGATGCTTTGCTAGGGACGGCTTGCACCTGTCACCCCTGGGCTTTCGGATATTAGCAAAGGCTCTTGCTACCCCCGTAGTGCCTTTTTTAGGCAAGGCTCAAAAGGCAAACCCACCTCCATAGGTATCACAAGGGATAAGAAACTAAGAGTAATGCTACTCAACGCCAGCAGTCTAAACCTCAAGATGCACGCACTTGAAACTCTCCTTAGCATGGAGAATATCGATATCTGTGCAGTAACAGAAACCTGGTTCAGGGCTCCCGAGAGCACCACAGCACTACCAGGTTATACCGCATACCTTGCTTTTCAGCCCCAAAACTTGGACCGAACCACAAAAGGAGGGGGAATATCGATATTCATCAAAGATACCCACACCTCCAGGTTGGTGGCAAAGCACGAAGCATCAGAGACTATCCATGTGCAACTAATAGTGGGTAAAACTGCCTTCCAGTTTATAGCCTGCTACAGACCACCCTCCCAAACCCAGGAACCCCACTCGGCCTTCCTAAGAACACTGGAAAATATGAAGGTCTCTCCAAACATAGACTGGGAGCATTACTCTAGCTCCAACACCCTAGCTCAAAGGTTCCTAGAATTTATAAACTCAAATGCTATGGAACAACTTGTTACCACTCCCACAAGAGGGGAAAACATACTGGACCTGATCATCACCAACATGGGGACTCTATGCTCCAGACCAGAAGTGTATCCCTCACTGGTAAGATCAGACCATAAACTAATCTCACTGGATATTCACATCCGACCCCACCCCCTGCCCAAAAAACCACAGTGAAAAAATTCTCTAAAGCAAATTTCACACTCCTCAAAACCGAGGTGGAATCCTTCAAAGCCCCCGGGCCTGTGGAAAATATGGCCCAGACCGCAGAATCCTTTATAAACGCATTCTATGAACACCTTCAGGAATGCATGGATCATGCGATCCCAAATAAAACCAAGACCCAATCCTCCAAAGGCAGACGCCCTGTCTGGTGGACCCCAGCCATAAACAAACTATACAATAGAAGGAGGAAGCTACTAAATGATACAGCAAAATCCCCAAAAGGGAAGGCATCACTGATTAGTATTAGCAAAAAACTACGGGCACTCATAAAATTGTCTAAGGCCAGCTTCGAGAGAAATATTGCACAGGACACTAAGGATAATCACAAGGCTTTCTTTAGTTATGTTAGGAACCTGGGCGGTAATTCCCAGATATGCTCAGAATTAGTCCAAAATGACAAAAAATACACTGAACCCACAGACATTGCCAACATCCTAGCTGACAGGTTCAGCGCAAACTCCCCCCCCTCCCCACCAAAAGGGCAAATATCTATCCCAGCAGAGTGCTTCCCCCCTGACATCTCAGATGCTCAGGTAAGAGCCGTCCTCTCCAAAGCAAAAAACACAGCATCAATGGGACCAGACGGTGTCCCGGGCTGCGTCCTACATGAACTCCAAGAAGAGCTAAACCCAAAAATAAAACTACTGTTCAATCTCAGCCTTACTACAGGATATGTGCCCAAAGAGTGGCATACAGCAACGGTGGTCCCTCTCCATAAAGGTGGTGCCTCAATGGATCCTGGAAACTATTGCCCCATAAGCCTGACTAGCTTGGTCTGCAAAGCTATGGAAAGGATCATCATGGACCTCATAAATAAAAATATTGGGGACCTACAGACACTGGATCCTACCCAGTTCGACTTTGTTAAGGGCAGATCCTGCCTCTTAAACCTGGTTGATTTCTTTGAAACAGTCACCAAGCCATTGACGAGGGGAAGGTGGTCTACACAGCCTACCTGAACCTCGCAAAAGCCTTCGATACAATACCCCACTCGAGCATTATAGATAAGCTCACCAGCTTAAATATAAACCCCTATGTCACTAGATGGATTGCAAACTGGCTCAAGGACAGAACCTACATGGTTAGTATTGCTGGAGCCATGTCAGACTCCAAACCAGTTACAAGTGGTGTCCCACAAGGCTCAGTCCTGGGACCTCTCTTGTTCGGTATATATTTCTCGGAGGTACAGGCCAACACGGAAGGACTGTGGCTGACCAAGTTCGCAGATGACTGCAAACTGGGTGCCATAATCGACTCTCCAGCCGACACAAGCATCCTCCAAAAGGGCATCATAGAAACAGACAACTGGTGCCAGAGCCATGGCCTCAAGCTAAATGCCAAAAAGTGTATAATCATCCCCTTTGGCAAAAACAAAGTGCCCACAAATTACCACATAGGTGGTAATCCATTAAGTACAGAAGAAGTAATTAGGGACCTGGGGACCCAAGTTGATAGCAATCTCCCATTTGACAACCACGCGGCCAAAGTGGTTAGAAAAGCATTTTATATAGCCCACCTAATCATAATGGGATTCACATCTAGATCAGGGGAGGTCATAGTGCCTCTTTACTCATCCCTCATCAGGCCCATAATTGAGTACAATGCCCCTTTTGGGATGTACCTTACCAGACACCTGCAGCAACTGGAAAGACCCCAAAAGTACCTCACCAAGAGGATCAAATGGCTCAAACAGATGCCATATGCTGCCCGGTTAAAGAAACTCCGGCTCTACTCAGTGGCATACCGCCTTTTCAGAGGCGATCTGTGCCTGACATATAAAGCCATGTCCAACCCGGAATTAATGGACATGCTGCACCTCAGAAAATCCATATCCCATCGAGCTACGCGCTCGAGAGACTTGAACCTCAGCACTGAAATAAATAGGACATGCTGGAGGGACAGATTAATAACCCAGAGGCTCCCTTCACTCTGGACTAAAATCCCAGTCCAGGTTAGGCAGAGTCCCTCATTGACTCTCTTTAAGAGGAATCTTGATGAGTGGATGGGAGATCGTAGGTTTACCCTGGGTATCACTTCTGTGTCACTGTTAGACAGAGGCACAGTATACTAACCTAGAAAAAGGGCATAGCAAAATAAATTTAAAATGGGTGGCGAAAGCCAAACACATTCTGGCTAGGCTTATAAATGCCCTAGGGCAGATAGCCTAGTATGAACCTATGAACCTATGAACCTATGTGCAACTAACCGTAGGCAAAACTGCTTTCTACAAACCACACTCTCACACACAGGAACCCCACTCAGCCTTCCTGAAGACACTGGACAGTATGAATGTCCCACCAAATACCAAACAAGGTACTCACAAATTACCACATAGGTGGTAATCCATTATGTATGGAAGGAGTAATCAGGGACCTAGTTACACAAGTGGACAGTAACCTGTCATGTGACACTCACAATGCCAACATGGCTAGGAAGACCGTCTATATTGGCCACCTTATCATGAAAGGATTCACATCTACATCAACAGAGGTCATTGTGCCCCTATACTGTTCTCTTATCAGGCCCATAATTTAGTACAATGCCTCATTTGGGATGTACCTTACCTGACACCTGCAGCAGTTAGAAAGACCTCAAAGGTACCTCACCAAGAGGATAAAGGGTCTCAAATATATGTCATATGCTGCCTGGCTGTAGACACCCCAGCTGTATGCAGTCACATACTGCCTACGCAGAGACGTTGTATGCCTGTTGTACAAGGCCATGTCCAACATAGGATTAATGGACATGCTCCACCCCAGAAAACCCAAATCCATCGGAGCTGTGAGAGTGAGAGATGTCAACCTCAACACATAATGAAATAGGATGTGCTGGAGGGACAGATACATAACCCAGAGGCTCCCTACACCCTGAAATGGAATCCCACTCCATGTTAGGCAGAGCCCCTCACTGACTCTCTTCAACAGGAATCTTGCCAAGTGGATGGGTGATCGTAGATGTACACTGGGGGTCTTCACTGTGTCACGTCCAGACAGAGGCACAGTAAAGTAAATCCTAAATGGCCATAATATTCACATAGCAATGGGTGGTGAAAGCCACACACACTCTGGCTAGGCTTATAAATGCCCTAGGGCGGATAGCCTAGTATGAACCTATGAACCTATGAAGATACAAATTGTACAGGATACTAAGGATAATCACAAGGCTTTCTTAACTGATGGTAGGAACCTTGTTGGGAATTCACAGATATGCTCTGAATCACTCAAATATTACAAACAACATACCAAACACACACACATATTGCCAACATCCAACCTGACAGGTGCAGTGCAAACCCCCCCCCCCCCAATGCCAAATATCTAGCCCAGCAGAGTGCTGGCCCCCTGACATGCAGATGCTGAGGTAACAGCCTGATCTACAAAGCAAAACACACAGCAGCAATGGTACAAGATGGTGTCCTGGGCTGAGTCCAACATGGACTCCAAGAAGAATGGAACGCCAAATAACACTACTGCTCAATGTCAGCCTTACCACAGGATATGTACCCAAACAGCAGTGTACAACAACACCTTTGTGGTCCTTCTCAACAAAGGTGTTGCCTGAATGGATACTGCAAACTACCACCCCAGAATCCTGAGAAGCTTGGTCTGCAAAGCTATGGAAAGGATCAGCATGTACCTCAGACATAAAGATATTGGGGACCTACTGACACTGGACCCTACCCAGTGTGGCTTTCTTAAGTGCAGATCCTGCCCCTTAAACATGTTTAAAGCAGTGATAGGACTAAAGCCCAGGATACTGTCCACCACAGTGAAAGTACTGAACCAGTACACTATATGGTACTACAGTGTTAGGTCAGTATGAAAGGATGTTGACAACTGTATGCAAAGTATCCCATGCAAACCCTGCAGGCACAGTATAATCCCTGTTGTGTTCAGACACAAAACAGTTGGCTAGTAAGTACACAACATGACTCCCAACACACAACCATAAACGTGAGATATTGTTGATGTTCACACTCATCCACAAATGTGGTGGACTGCAGAGTTCAACATATGGAAAGCTCACACTGGGCATGCTCGCAAACTTTGATAAATGAGACATATGTCAGACAACATGCCATGGAAAGCCTGAACTGGGCATGCTCACACACTTAGGCCATATCTCAGTTTAGCAGTTGGTCACACATATCTGGTATTTGTACGTGTTATTCCAGGAACCAACCACATTACAGCAATCTGCCCAGTGCACACAGTTAAATGACTACAGAGACATAAGTGATATAGTGGATCCCTCTCATATTCAAACATCTTCCACAGATACACAAGTTGTTCATAGAAACAGGGAATGCTATGGGAATAAAGACCTGCAAACAGTCTATCAGCAACAAATATTGTGCATCTGACAATTAAACATATGGGTGTAGAGATCAATACTAGGCTGTTTGCCCTAGGGAATTAAAGCTTAGCCAAAGTGTGCTTGGCGTCTGCCTCCCCAGTACAGTAGGCTACTGTGCCACTGTAAATTAGGTCACATAAGGCACCATTTGAGGCTAGTGTGCTGTGCCTCCGTCAAGCAGGGACACAGTGGAGATCCCAAGGGTTGAATTTGCTATGCCACATCCATGTGGCTGGTGTGTGCTGAAAGAGGGTTGGTGAGGACCTCTAACAGTAAGTTGGTGTCAATAACAGACTGAGGGGAGCCTTATCTGCATTGTCTGAACAATTTCACTGTCAACACTTTGTCGTGATGATTATGAGGGATTGAGGTGTCATGCCAGTACTGTTCAGAGATGTCCTCTCTCTGTGGGCTACTGCTCTGCAATGTATTAGCTCACTCCATCTGTTGGACAGCTCATATATGGCTGGTGTACACCTGACAGGTGTCCTGTTGTGGAGGAGTCATGGGTATATTTGGGATAGCATGATGAATGCAAACCTTCCACATGCTCATAGAATGCAATTGTCAAGGATTATGCAGAGTGGCCTGTATACTCCCCCAGCATGGGTCCTTTGAAGTCTTCCACCCCAGTCTTCACAAGTGCAAAGTCTGCTTTTGATAAATACACTTTGTTTGCAGTGACAACCTTGCCTGGGGGTGGGGATGGGTTATGGATGTCCAGGGAAACGTGGGTATGGTCAGATATCAACAATGGTGGTCTATCTCTGGTGTGGAACAGTGAGTACCCATGTTGCAGATGGTCAGGTACAATATGTATTCCCCCTTGTGGCTGTGGTGAGTGGTCCTGCCATAGCACATGGGCTCACAAATTGTAGTGGCTGTAGGGTAATGTTGTAGAGGCCTGAGTAGTTCCCACACACAATATACCTGTACCTGACGTTAACATCTGGAATGGTGTATGTGAACACCTTCATATCTTGGCACTGTTCCCAGGGAAGCAAAGTGTGTGTCCTGGATATGGGAGGGGTGGTCTGAACTGGTTGTGTTGTGTGTTACAGGTCCTGTGGTCACGAAGCATGGTATAAAACATAACCTGCCAGTGCTGATGTGCATATCTGACCCTGAAGTAGGTGCCTGCAAATGCATATATATGCTATCCCCCACCTGACAGGTAGTAATAGATGTACATACCTCTGTATAAATAAGGATGTCAGCACCCTATAAATACTGCAGGTGCAGAACAGATGCCTAGTAATTTGGATAGTGCACTCTGCTAATGTGTTTCCCTCAAGTGTCATAATATAGTTAGGTAGGGGTTTGAATCCTGCAAATGCTCAGTGTGTGTGTGTGGGTGAGCGGGGTTGGTGTGTGTGCAATTCTGTGTGACAGCAATGTCCCTATAAGTACAGCAGGAGAAGGGAAACCTCCAAGTAATGTGAATAGCGCGCTCTGCTAATGCGTCCGTCTCGAGTGTAATAACATAGTTGTGTAGGGGTTTGAATCCTGCAAATGCTCAGTGTGTGTGTTTGGGTGTGGGGGGTTAGTGTGTGTGCAATTTTGTGTGAGAAAAACGTCCCTTGTGGCAACTAGGAGAACACACTACAGGATGCTCATTCCCCTTTCTAAACACTGATGATGTCAGCACCCTATAAGTACAGCAGGAGAAGGGAAACCTCCCAGTAATGCGAATAGTGCTCTCTGCTAATGCATCCATCTCGAGTGTCATAACATAGTTAGGTAAGGATTTGAATCCTGCAAATGGCAAGTGTGTGTGGGGGGGTGGAAGTAGGGTGTGTCCAATTACATGTGTGAGAGAACTGATCCTTTTGGCAACAAGTACAACACACCAGCTGCTGCATATTCCAATCTCTACACAGAGATGATGTCAGCACCCTACAAGTACAGCAGAAGAGGGCAAATCTCCCAGTAATGCAAATAGCACACTCTGCTACTGCGTCTCTCACTACTGTCATAGCACAGTTAGATATGGCTTTGAATTCCACAAATGCCATGTGTGTTTTTGTCACACAGAATGCCCATGTGTGTGGGTTGTTGTTCACAATAATGCATGACATCGATTAAACCAGTAATGGCAATGCACACATATGATGTATGTGTTTGCCAAATACACATATATAACTGTGACCTTCAATAGTTCCCATGTCTGATGCCTGCCACATGTGAATACATGGTATTTGCACTGGATAACATTATGACTGTGGTTTTCTGTGCGGGTGCTGCATGTGGTATGTGTATATACAGTGTGAGTTGTATATGGTATCATCCTAGCAGCGAGGGATACACATCTGGTCTGGGGCATATAGTCTACATGTTTTTGATGAACAGGTGCTGCATGTTTTCACCTGTTGTGGAGTGGTAACAAGTTGTTCCATAGCAATGCAGTGACTACATGCTAGGAACCTTTCAGCTAGGGTGTTGTAGCTACAGTAATTCATCAGCATTCAGTAATACTTCAGCATTCTTGGTGAGGGTATGATGCCAACCAAGGTCAGGGTCATACCAGCCTGTGCCACATGCTCAGAGAGCCCTTCTATGTTCCCTATCATGTAGTCCAGGGAGGTACATCACAGGTCAGCCATAGTGGCATGGACAATGACTGAGTCATATGTATCCATGCCTCTGACTGACCTGTATGCTTGTGTTATGTGGTGGACCATAGTGCCCCACGGGCATATCACTGTGACCTTCACCTTGTCCAGCCTGGTGAGCGGGACCTCACTGTACTGGACAATAAAGGTACCTAACACAACTGTAGCAGGTGTGTTGTCTAGCCGTACAGGCTGTGACTGTTTGGCACACAGGATTTGTGTGCTATGTGTTGCACGTGCTGTGTTCCGGCTTAACATATGCCTGTGTGCCAGCTGCAGAGGTGTCTGCTGCTCAGGCAGGATGCTATTCTGAGGCTACAAGAATGCCCCAGTGTGTTCATGTGTTTGGATTGCTGTCAGTGTAGGTCTACATCAGACTGGTATTGTAGTCACTGTAGTATTTCATGCCACCTGACAGGTTATGCCAGTACTGGGTTCAGAGTGCTTAGTCCCCAGTTTGGCTATGTGGTTGCATCTCACACATGTGTTGTACATCCATGTGTAGGGGAGAGGGTTGACTGTGTACATGTGGCAGCTGTGACATTGCCACATGACTCACATATTCCACAACTGTACCATAGAGGTGACTGACAAGTGACCTTTGCACATGCTACCATAGTATTGTGATTGCCATGGTGATTAACAGCACATAGGGCCAATGGGGAACAAGGTACAGAAGGTGAGTATGTGAGGGTGTAGTGCCTGTGATTAGTTAGCACTGGCATATATGACTGCTCACGTGGTCAAATGCCAGGTAAGTCATATGCAATGTGTCACAGGCAATGTACATGCGAACAGGACAAACAGTGATGTTCTGTCAAGTGGGACATGGACATACATATAGTAAGCTATGCAGATGTCACTAGGAATCCACAGAAGCTTCGTAAATCTGCATTGCAGATGGAATCAGTGTTCCAGGGTAACTGCAAGCAAACATACATGCAAACAAAGCTACAGTAAGCAGGGCTGCATGTAGCCCATTGTACAACAAACAAGCTGTACCACTTCCAGTAGGTAACAGTGCAAATATGCAGGCACTATACACATGTACATGGAAATACACAGGTCAGATGGCCAGGGTCCAGTCTCAGCGCACACAAGTGTACAGACCATGTACCGTCAGGATGTACAATAACCGGATGGAAACCCAGGTGCTCATACCTGCAGTAATACACATGTCAAATAACAGACACTGAGCCTTCACTCAGTGGTTCCATACTTAGTAGGATGTATGCCACCTGTCCTGTCACCACAGTATCCCTGACATTTATGGGGACTTTCCCTCCTGTGAAAGTTAGTTTTGTGTGTTGGGGCTGTCTAGCATGGTATGAGATGTGAGCTTGCAGTGCTAGGGTGCTCCTGTGTGTCCTGTACCAGTCGTGTAGTACTGCACACATATCAACATCCTCAAACATCCACATTGCAGAGTCCATTGTGGGCAACATGCCACTTTCAGTTTACATGTCCATCATTGCATATCAATACTTTCATTACCTTATCCCCTGTGCTACCTATGTATGTGGCCTTCTGTTGATATCCTTACCACCAGTATGCAAACATGTGCAGATGATACACTATGGTACTTACCATGGGTGTAGAAAACAGTACAAGACAATCATACCCTTACTGCATCAGGCATGCTGGGATATACCCACAATTATATCAGCACACTGTACTGTTAACAACATGATACTATTACTACACATCTATGTAGTCACCCTGTGCATCAGCAACATGTTAACCTGTACCTGCACTGATGTTACAGATTGCAGGAGGTTGCACAGTTTCATCATATGCACAGGGTGTGAACTTGGTATGCCTGAGTCTGCCACTGATACCACCAATTGACATGTATGTATATGTGTGTTGGTGAGGGACAGCAGTACAAGGTGGGGCAATATTGATGCAGTCTGTGCGTGTATGCGGTAGCCATAGGTGTTGCCAATTCACATGTGTGTATGGATGCACACAGTTCCACCTCATGGCTGCCATATACCGGTGTTTATGGACAGCCACAGACTGTACCTGCCAGGTCATACAGATCAGTGTCTCTGGCCACGGACATGGTACCTGTGCCTTGCAGGGGTGCTATGGACCATCTCCGGTACTAATCCAGACTGGGTACTGTCATCAGAAGCAGGTGTTTGTTGACTGGACACAGATCCCTGTTGGGCCTGTCCAGAGCCACGTGCATGTGGTCTCCTGGGGCGGTCTGATGGCAGCACAGACCCAGCATTGCTGGGGCTGCTGCTGGCACTATGGGGGTGGCCGTGGCCCTATTGTCGTCCGTGACGACTGCCAGCTGCTGCTGTTGCTGGCATACACCCATGTCAACGCCTCAACCATCCACCATTGCCCTGGCTCATGGACATGTAGTTGTGGAACTGATCTAATATGTCCCCACAATGTCTGTCTATGACATCGGTGAAATTACGGATGGCAGCTGCAATGTCACACATACTGTCACTCATGGCTGTGCGACATGCTGTCAGCTCCCTCAGACCCTGTCTGGTGTACCAATCCATACATGACTGTGCCTGCATGACAGCCCGAAACATAGCTGAGGTTGTAAGACCTCTGTGGGCACGTCTGACAGGGACAGTACGCCCACGGATGCTCCCACAAGAACCCCTGGACATCTGTCTGTGTGGTACCATCTCAGGGCCATGCCCATGGCTGCTGTGTGGGGAAGCATGTGCCACAGATACCACATTACCCTGGTCAATGCCCACTGTATCCTGTCCATCACCTAGGGACATTGGTGACAAAGGATGTATTGGCAGGATGACTGTGCACATTGATGGGGTTGACAGCTGTGTACTGTCAATTGGCTGACCAATGATGGACCCTGGAACACCTTCCTGTGCCATTACACAGATGTCATCATTATCAGTACCCGTGGCACCTGATTCAGGTTCCCTGCTGCATGACACCAGAGCAGCACCAGAACCTGTGGGAGGGAAACAGGAAACACAGTTTACAATGTCTGCACAATGTTACCAGTGATGCACACATGCACACATGCACACGTGCACACGTGCACACATAGACACATGCACACATGCACACATGTACA
This sequence comes from Protopterus annectens, assembly GCF_019279795.1. Lineage (NCBI taxonomy): Eukaryota > Metazoa > Chordata > Ceratodontiformes > Protopteridae > Protopterus > Protopterus annectens. The sequence continues at coordinate 1,070,528,942 of NC_056731.1, read as the reverse complement.
CATGCACAGGTGCACACGTGAACACATGCACACATGCACAGGTGCACACATGCACACATGCACAGGTGCACACATGCACACGTGCACATGTGCACACATGCACACATGCACAGGTGCACACGTGCACAGGTGCACACATGCACACAGTTGCACACTTGCACACAGTTGCACACTTGCACACAGTTGCACACTTGCACACTACTCAGTATGCGAGATATCAACACACAGACACAGACACACCTACATGCATACACAGAGCACTATTGATTGAGCCTAATATTACTATTACTATCAAGACTATTAAAGGTATTGTTAATACACACTCACCAGCATGGATAGGCTGCATTGCTGTTACACCGGAGGGACCTGCAGAAGTGAGGAAATTAATGTCAGTGGGCACAACTGTGCCATTGTTACTGAGTATGATGCAGGTCAGTAGTACAACAGTTGCCTTTCACAGGTCAGCTGCTGATATTGAGAATATCACACTTGCACATTAAATACTATGATGACAGCTACAAACCAAGGACACACCTCACACATGCATTAACTACCAGTGTACACAACAGTCAACTATACATATGGCATATTACCTGCACGCTCGTAGTCATGGTGCTGTGTGGCTCCAGCCTCCATCATAATGCATGTCTGCTGCTGTTGTTGTTGTTGGTGGGCTGGAGCTACAACACTTAGGAGTAGTCCCTCCAGTCTGGTGAGTGGGGGATGTGTAGCCACCCCACCACCTATGGCAACCTGTTGCCTGTGGATATCCGACGCACGCTGATGGACATTTCTGATTAAATCACTGCAGTGATGTCGTACCTGCTCATATGTCCTATTATGCGTGCCTATGTCATTTACCCGACGGACCAGGTCTTGCCAGAGTGCAGCCCTCTCCTGCTGATTCTGGCTGGTGCGGGAAAAGACTATTGCAAAATCCTGCACCAGGCTCTGGTGTATTTCCTCATCCTCGGCTACAGAGTATGCCAGATTGTGCTGGTGGGCATGGTCCTGAAAAAGGAAATAAAATTATATCAGCAAAATATGTCAGCAGAATTTGGCACACATACTACACATGCTACTCGACTGTTGTGATACAGCATATCTCCCATATATAGCATCTGTCTGTCTATTGGTGGATACACATGTAAATGGCCAGGTATCAGTGCTCAGCCAACATCTGTGCAACAGTACCTGGCACACTCCATACGACATACTACCAAACCCCAGCAGCCAGCACATGATTCAGGTCCAAAGCACCTCCTCACTCTGGGGGTTTGTATCGAGGTACTGTATGGGGTACATCATCAACTACTGTGATCTGACCACAAACTAATCGCCCTGGATATACATATCCCACCTCCACCACCAGCACAAACGATTACAGTGAATAACATTTCAAACGCAAACTTTACACTTCTTAAGACTGAGATGGTATTCTTTAAGCCCACTGGGCCAGTGGAAGCCACAACCCACAATGCTGACTCCTTCACAAATGATTTCTATGGACATCTCCGAGAATGCATGGATCATGCAATCCCATATAAGACCAAGACACTCTCCACAATGGGAAAGCATCCTGTCTGGTGGACCCCAGCCATAAACAGATTGTATAACAAAAGATGGAAGCTACTGCAAGACAGAGCATAATTCCATAAAGGGAAGGCACGTCTGATCAGCACTAGTAAATAGCTATGTTCTCTCATACAAATATCCATGGGCAACTTTGAGAGGGAAATCACCGGGGACACTACAGATTACCACAAGGCCTTCTTCAGTTATGTTAGAAACCTTGTCAGAAACCCACCAATATGCTCATAGTTAGTACACAACAACAAATAATTCACTGAACCCACAGATATTGGCAACATTGTGGCAGACAGGTTCAGTGCAATTTTCCCCCCTCCCTCTCCCGCAAATGAAGACATACTTATCCCAGCTGAATGTAACCACCCTGTCATCACAGATGTCCAGGTGAGAGCCGCCCTCAGAAAAGCAAAAAACACAGCATCAATGGGACCTGATGGTATCCCTGGTTGCATGCTACATGAACTCCAAGAGGAGCTAAACCCGCATATAGAAGGGCTATGTAACACTAGCCTGACTACAGGATATGTACCTGTACACTGGCATAAAGCAGCAGTGGTTCCACTCCACAAAGGAGGCACGCACCTCTACATAACAATACAATACAACACAATACAGTACAATACAATACAATACAATATGCTATTGCCCCTGGGACTACAGCAGCATACTGTTCTGCTACCCTGACCATTGTGACACATGTGATGTGATGGTACCTGCTCCTGTCAAACAGTTACACAGGGTGACTCATATGGCATATTACCTATCTGACTAACATTCAGCAGGGGTATGAGTGACATGCACTCATGGGGAGTCTTGCTTCTTAACGCTGTGTGGTTTATTGCAGGGTATGTCTTATCTGTGGGTAGGAACCTATACCTCCGCCATGTGCTCTCTACTGTGGTGTCACGGACGACACACAGCGGTCATTTAGGTTGTGGATGGTGTGAGGTGTTACTATGGTTGTTGGACATCTGTCATGGGTGTGACTTAAGTATGTAAATCCAGGAGTGGTAACCTCTATGTGGGTAGTATGTGTGCACTCTGTGGTGTTGTCAGTGACTGTGCATTGGTAATGTGTTTGAGTGCATTGTCACAGTGTCGTACATGTCACTGTGTCCTTCTCCATATCTGTAGCTGTCATGTGAGGTACATACAGTGGCAGCCATTGTGTGGTGTGGAGGGGTACACTGACCTACATGTCCATAGCTGACACACCATGTCTGCTGACACATACCATGTACAGGTATTCCAGGAAAAGTGTGCCACTGTGACTATCATTGGGGGGACTATTGTACACATTTATGACCCTGTTCACCTCTGACACATGCAGTGGTGGGCAGCCAATCACATATCTGGTGGTTACTGGTGTAGGTGATTTGAAATGGGGTATGGTACTCCAGTTTCGACACTGGTGTTTACTCCATGCCTTTGTCACCAGGCACCTGTTGCAATACATCTGTACACATGTGCCTCACTCAGAATATCTCTCTCTCTCTCTCTCTCTCTATATATATATATATATATATATATATAGCTATATGTATATATGTATATATATATATATATATATATATATATATATATATATATATATATATATATATATATATATATATATGTCTGTATACATATACACATATATATATATCAATGTACATATATTGCTATAGATATGGAGAGGGGGGTGTGTGACAGAGAGGGGGTGAGAGTGACAGAGGGGGTGGGACAGGGGGAGTGTGAGATAGTTATATACAGTCATATCTGTAGATAGTCAGATCTGTCTATGTATATGTATCTACATATATCTATATCTGTATGTGTGTATTACATATATATGTTTGTACATATTCTATCTACATCTGTCTATGTATTCCTACATCCCTCGCTATCTATGTATACATATATGCATAATATATATATATATATATATATATATATATATATATATATATACATACATACATATATTGACATACGTATCCATATGATAGATAGGTATATCAACATGTTTGTTTACAAAACTGTATACACACACTAACATACTGCTAAACATACATAACTGTGAAACGTACTTTGTACATTGCACTACAACCTACATTCAGAAAAAGCAACAAAAAGGGAATTCACCAAAGCTTGAAACAACGAAACAACTCCAGTCTTCACTTCAAGAGTTTTAATAAAGTAGAATAAATGCAGGAGCCAAGTGAGCGCTTTCACGTTCAATAAACGTTTCTTCAGACTTTAATACCAACATAGAACAATGCAATAGTTTAAATAGTAGCATCAATTAACATTCTTAAAAATCATTCAATTATGGTATCCAATTAAAATTTAAAATTCTAAAATTTAAAAGTATCGGGTAACACAAAGAGTATGATTCTAGTAGAAGCCATGGTGCATTCTAATGGCGACGATATAGCTAAAACTACACAAATGTTGGCTTCTAATTTGTCTGGTAACCAGTGTATGAGTGACACTAAGAATAAAATATGTGATGTTTCATCCAATACAGCCAGTTCGGAGGGCGATGTTTTTACAAAAAGGGATGGTTTTCATCCTTTTCCACTACCGATCACACAATTCGAAAAGAAGACGTGGTCACCACAGAACAAGATACAAAAAAGAAAGAACACCGAGGAGGTGTACGAACAGCAGAAAAAGACACCACGGCCCACCACCAGGGTCTAGTGGTTAACATTTCAAGGTATGAACTAACGGAACATGAGCTCTCAGTATTGAATAAGGGACTTAATTTCATACCCTCTGGATATACTGATGTTACGGATATAGTGATTGACATCAAAATGTTTACCAGGAGTATTAGTTTAAAAATGTTGTTTGGTGGTGATATGTGTAATACCAATGCTACTGCTGATATGACTGTATTTAGGAATCCCTCAACATCTGTACCACAGTTACATCCATTGCTTGAAGCATTTGAGAGTGCATGTGAGAGGGATCTGTTGGATTTATATAAAAGAGAGAATGTAAAATATGATTTTTACAATATGACAAAAAATGAAAAAGAAGCTATTTTAAGTTTGCAAAGAAATGATGACATTATAATACGACAAGCAGACAAAGGTGGGGCAGTCGTAGTGATGGATCATGATACTTATAGTAATAAGATAGATGAATTATTGTCTGATGACTTGACTTACAGCCACTTGAATGGCCTTTTACTTAATAAGATCATAAAAGACGTACACAGTCATCTATATGATCTTTTGTTGTGCAATATGATAGACGCTGACTTGTATAAATATTTTTTAGTGGAGAAGCCTTTAGTTCCTACTTTTAGGGGTCTCCCGAAAATTCATAAGGACATGTGTAATTCGCCATTGAGACCTATTGTCTCTGGCATTGGATGGCTCACGGAGCCCATGTCGATTTTTTTGGATAAACAATTTAAACCAATAGTGGATGAGACTTCCTCAATTATAAAAGATACTCAGCACTTTTTAGAAAATCTTGCTGAATGTAACATGTCTAATTTAATCACAATAAGTGATATTTTGGTAACTTTAGATGTTAAATCCTTATTTACTTCCATACCCAACAATATTGGGATGGACTATGTAAGGTTGTTACTTATAGAAAAGGACATCCCTAATAGTCATATCATAAAATGGATGTTGATTCTAGATATGGTATTGAGCAATAACGTCCTACTATATGGCAAAACTTATTATTTGCAACAGAAAGGGGTAGCGATGGGCACCCCTTGTGCTAACTCATACGCCAACCTGGTGTTGGTGTATTGGGAAAGCACTTATGTTCTGGGAAATATGTTATATTATGATTATATTAAATATTATGGACGTTTTGTGGATGATATATTAATTGTTTGGAATGGCACTGTAGAACAGTTGGATGATTTTGTCACTTACATAAATGGTACCACGGATTTTTTTGAGTTTTGAATGTATACATTCACATAATACTATCGAATTTCTGGATGTTAGGATAAGTAAGGGTGTTAATGGTGTGGAAACTGCTATGTTCAGGAAGTCTTGTTGGAAGAATAATTTATTACACTGCAATAGTATGCATCCCAGACATATCTATCCCAACATATTGAAAAGTCAGGCATATAGGGTGTCTAGGTTGACTACCCAGAAGGATGACTATGAGCAACAGCAAAATGTTCTAACTCAGAATTTCCTAGATAGGGGATATAATAATATAGAGATCAAGGATACCCTAGTTCATTGCAATGAACATAGGACAAACAAGGGTAAACCGTTTTTTTTATAGGCGGTCAGTTACTACATCTGACAAAGATTGTTCCAGGTCACAGAACAAGAACAGGCTTATTATTCCCTTTACTAATAGGAACACGCAGATTAAAGAAGTTATTGACAAAAATTGGAGACTTTTAACTATTGATGAGAAAATAAAGGAATTGGTTGATCAAAGACCCAATATAACATATAGGAACATGAAGTCACTAAAAAGACTTTTATGTTATGAAAGTAACAATGAGAAAACCATTTTTTCTCAGAGATCAGGAACATATGCATGTAGAACCTGCAATCAGTGTACTTACATAATTAATGATGATAAATTTACACATCCAGCAAATGGACGGGAGTATATTTTTAAGTTTTATGCTGATTGCAAATCTAGGTATTTAGTATATTTAGCACAGTGTCAGTTATGCAAATTTTTTATGTGGGAAAAACAAATAGGACGTTATGTGAACGTATCAGGGAACATTTGTATGCCATAAATAAAGAGAATACAAGTAATGCTCTGGCACAGCATGTGATTGACAATGGGTTAACACATACTTTTAAATTTAGAGTCTTGGAAATGGTGAAAAAAACTAATAGGTTAGGAAATATAAAAAATTATACTGAAGAGATAGAATGTAGATGGATTTGCGATTACAAGCACACAAAGCATATGGTTTGAATGAGAAGGTCTCACTTAAACCTTTCCTGGCAGCGAGACCTTATAAACATTAATTGTATTTGAATATAAATGCATATGTATTCTTTTTGTGGCAAGATAACTACATTATCATTTGTATGATACATGAGTCATTTTATTTGGGATATAAGAATTGAGTTATTAATATTATATCTCATCTTATTGTTTAAATATAGTAATATACTTTTAAATTTTAGAATTTTAAATTTTAATTGGATACCATAATTGAATGATATTTAAGAATGTTAATTGATGCTACTGTTTAAACTGTTGTATTGTGCTATGTTGGTAATGAAGTCTGAAGAAACGTTTATTGAACGTGAAAGCGCTCACTTGGATCCTGCATTTATTCTACTTTATTAAAACTCTTGAAGTGAAGACTGGAGTTGTTTCGTTGTTTCAAGCTTTGGTGAATTCCCTTTTTGTTGCTTTTTCTGGACATTGTATTTATTAAGGGATACTTTACTCAGTGCACTGTGTGTTTTTTTCCTTCACAACCTACATTCAACCTACATTGATATGTGCACATAGATGCCCGCACATACATATGTATGTACAGCCTTCACTGATAGTTGCTGTATGTCCCCTGCCCTATGCACATCTTCATATACATATAGATGCAGACCAATGACACATATGGAGGGTTCACAGTATGTAGACTTTTAAAGTATTACTTTACAATACCTGTGTTTTTCACAGCTGCTTGCGTTGCCTTTTGGATCGGTGTCCTGCTGCTGCTCCAGTTGACAGATGTCAGCTTTCTAGTAGGTTTTGTTAAGTGTTTTTGTTTGTGTATTTCTCTCTCTCTCTCTCTCTCTCTCTCTCTCTCTCTCTCTCCCTACCTCCAGAGGGTGCAATGAAAGTATTGCATGTGTGGACTGGGAGTACAGCATGCTTTTGTAGGTATCTACATATGTCCATGTGATGGCCTCTGCACCAATTGTTAGCCAGCATTTGTTAATTGCATGCAGCCAGTTGTGTACTGATTGCGTTCTCACTGTGATTTCAGGACAGTGCTATAAAAAGGTATGTGAGATAGGCGTAGCCCTTTCAGAGTTTAAGGGCAGGGACCATGCTGGTATGCTGTGGACACTGTTCTGTGAGTGTAAAGGTTAGTATCTCTCTCATATTTCCGGCTGTGTTGTAGATTAACATTTCTCCATTCATTTCTCCAGTTTAAGTTTAAGTACTAAGTGTGTATGTACACTGACACCTAAGACTACTACTACTGTTAATATGGGTGTGTGTGCTTTCCTGTGGGACATGTGCTGTAACTGGTATATAGCAGTGGCTCTTGCACTTTGTTGCTATGGCTTCAATATTTGCCCTTTACATTCACTACTTGTATGCCTGCTAGGTGTCTTGACTGTAGTGTGTGGCTGTAGCTTTCCTATTTTCCATGTACATTCACACCTTGGAATGCTTGCTATATCTGCTAGGGTGTTTCTGCATGCAGTGTGGTCTGGCCATGGTGTGGGCCTTGACATCTATTAGGGTATTTGAGTATGCTGCTGAGCAGGCCCCAGAGACTCTCAGGTGCATCTTTTATCTGTCTCATGGAATGGTACATATCAGTGGGGTACACCCATTAAATTGTCTGGTATTCTGCAGTTGTGACTGTGGATTAGCATGAGCATATGTATTACTACACTATTTCTGCCGTGCAAGTGGTGCATACTTTCAGTACTTCATAGTTACCATTGCATGTGTTGTAACATCTTTCTGCCTACTGTTTGTACATTTCACAGGGAGTCTGTGGGGCATCCCTGTAACTCAGTCACTGTTGCTATGTCTAGGCTCTTAACTATTCAAATATGGCAGTGTCAGACCTCTCAAGTGTACAGATATTTGCAGGATGTCCACATTTTTGCCTCATATTTTGGTCCATATCTCATAAACAGCTTTTTCTGGCAAATCAGTCAGGGCTCAAGTCTGACTATAGTGACAAACATTTCAGTTTCAGACTTCGTACCCTTCCAAACATCCAACATAATGCAAAACCTGTTACTCTCTCAACTGTCTAAGTTTGTCGGAGCAATATTTGAAATGTGTCCCTGTTTTTGGGCCTTTGCTCCACATTTTTTATTACTTAGTCCAGATGTGTTGCTGTAAGAGGTTGTGGGGTATGGGCAGTGATTATCCTGCTGTGAGTATGTGTGTGGCTTGCAAGGTGCTGCAGTGACATTATTACCTACTAGCTACCAACTAGCATGGCTGTTTCAGTTCACACACTACTATTATAGAAATCCACTACATTTGACAGTAAATATACATGACATGCTTTGTGTACTACACATCCTATATTCCCTTTACATTCATTCCTACTATTGCATGATATATTTATTGTAGCACAATGTTCTTATATAGCAGTCATGGCTTAGTGGTAGGTCATGCAGACTACTGTTTCCAAGGTCCTGGGTTCGGGACTGACAGTGGGATTTTATTTTTCTTTTGAGCAGACTACAGTCCTTGTCATTCAGAGTGACTAAGGCACTTTTAAGCAGTTGTAAGCGGGTTAGCGCTGGTTTGCGCGGAGCTCACGCATGCGCACTGGCGTTCAGCTCCACGCATACCCGCTTACAACTGCTTAAAAGTGCTTACTCTTGCGCACACCCATGCTAATTTCTTTGAAAGAAATGAAAATGGGGAGACAGGAAAGTGGTGAAAAAGGGGTCACAAAGAGGGTAGGACAGTAGGGAAACAAGCTCGGGTTTTGCAGGAGGGATGTAGGTAAGGCCCATAGCTGCCCATTTCTTCATCAGCAACAGCTGTGCATATGTTTGTACTTTGGTGTGACATTTGAAACCTTCCACCCCTGAGAGAGGTGTAAGGACAACAATAATACTTGTTGTACAGCCAATTGTAATTGACAGTTTACATGTCCAGCAGACATGTCTGCAAAATGGGCAGCTATGTATGGGGCGTAACTTTTTTGTGGGTACAGAGTGCCCTTTTTTTTTTTTTTTTTTTTTTTCAAGTGAGAGTGGTATGTCAGGTACAGGAAGTCGGTATAGCTGGGGAGGTAGGTTGGGTAGGTTAACAGACAAGACAAACAAGATGCATACAGGGGCGGTGTATGACACATGTGGGGGGGGGTTACACAATTGACGGGGACGGATGTTTGGATATCTCGACCCCATGAGCCCACAGATGGCAACAGTGGAACTGAGATCCCCACCCATGGGCAGTTGCCACTGTGCCTTCACTGCCCAGGAGGGGGCTGTGCTGGGGGCTGTGTAGGCCGGGCAGCAGGCAAGCCCATGAGTTGTGCCACCTGTGCCTCAAGCTGGCGTAGGGACCCAAGTACAGCGTCCCGGATCTCCCTACGCACCACAGTCCGGACATTACGGAGGGTGAGTGGATGTTCTCCTCCGGCCACACTTGCAGAGGGGGGATGAGCCCCATCCCCTGCAGAGCTTCCACCCACAAGTGGCACAGGGCCACCGGAGGAGGGTCCGGTCTGGGCACCACTGCCAGGTGCACTCGCCAGCTGAGGAGGGAGAAGTGGGTCCGCTGGAACCCGCCTTCCCTGTCATCCTATGTTTTGCATTATGTTATGACAGTTTGGGTTAGTAACGTACAATACCATTCACAACTAGTTGTAACAGCATGCATTAGTATTCCCATTAACCAAACACCCATATATTCAAACCATTGAACAGCAAGCATAACACATGCATAATTTGAACAGCAATACACAATCCAACAACATGCAGGGTTGATTGATGGCAACAGGCCATCAGGTTTGGATGTATGAACAGGGCAGATGCATCAACGTACATGCAAATATGTATGAACCAACAGGACAAATGTCCAGGGGTGTTAATTGTGATTGCACATACCAATTTCATGTGGAATGGATTATATGTGGTTATAGGATAGGGTGAAGAAAATTTAATTAACAACTTCAAATACCAATACATATGCTGTACATTTCTAATAGCTGTAGATATATACACACAACAGTTCTGCCTACAGTTTCCTATGTGATAATTACTTCAGGTTGGTGATAGGAATGTTACTGCTACATCAATATACATTTTCATTTTTATTCATACACATTCATATCTGGCTCTGTTCAGCTACATCATCCTGCTACATTTGCTTTATATAGCTATAGACAACTGTGGATGCTTGGTATTTCAGACAACCATACTATCTGCATATTGCAGACTGAGAGCAACATATCCAGATTTTGGGACACACATTCCAGCTGCGGTACCGTTTTCAACACATGTTACTGTTTGGTTCTGCCTGTCACATTCATTTCATTCTGTACTGACTGCAGTATACTTTATTCAGGAGTTATTATTACTTTATTGGTGGATTCATACCTCTTTCTCACACTCTCTCACTTGTTTTATTTTTACAATTCAGGATGGTACTTAATTCTAGGCTTTATTGACATGTTTTACCTGTAGTTATAACAATCCTTTCCAACAGTCTCACTTCTGTCATGTTTCTGTATTTCAACAGGGATATATTTCACACATGTGTTTTACTCAGCTTCTGCAGCTGTACTTTTCAGCCTGCTGCAGGTTATGTACTATTATATTACAGGCGGGACATCTTTATTTCAGACTTGTTTCATTTTTATGTTTGGATTACAGGCTGCATCACACTTTTGTAATCAAGCAATATTGCACATTTTATTAATTAGTGACTACACTGCACTCTTTTGCTAACTGTCATACTTATATATTTATTTACAGTTACAAGGAAATAATTACTGACCTGCCTGGTGGCGCAACCGTGCCAGCCTATCGCCATAGGCTCAACGGTTCACACAACGGACACCTGCAGCTGTAATATAAATAAAGTAATATTGGAATACACATCTCCATAATATCAGCTAGGTTAATTTCTTACATAAATAATTACATGTAACTTACTCAGTAGTGGGGCGTTGGGCATTTGCCAGGCCTCCTGGATCCAATGGTTCAGTTGGTCCTGCTTCCATCTCTGCAGGTCCGCATGGTGGTGACGGACCTTCTCACCTGTCCTTGGTATTCCTGTGGCACTGGTGAGATCATGAGCCAACCGGTCCCATGCCTCAGCCCTATATGCTCCGCACAGGACCTGGCCCTGCATGAGTTGGGCCTCATGATTATGGACGAGGAGCCAAACCATATATTTGGACTCCTCAATGCCCCACCTCTGTGCATGGAAGCAACTACCCTCACCTACACCTGACATCCTGGCTGCAAGTCGGTTCTACAATCGGTTATGCTGTGTATTCCTGCCTATGGGGCTTATATATGCCATTTTTCCCGCACTTATCTGTGATTGGCCATTTTGGAATTGTATCAGCTTCACAAAACCTGCTTTGTCATGCTCCTCTTTCTATTCATTCCTATATATATATATATATATATATATATATATATATATATATATATATATATATATATATATATGCTATTACTGCATTTCTAAGTGCAGCTGTCATGGCTTAGTGGTTCAGTACTTTGACTATGGTGTATGGTATCCTGGGTTCGAACCTGGCCATTGCTTTTTATATTTTATGTCTGTCTACACAGGCTAGGAGGTGTGTCTGTGTAAAGGCAGTTTTGATACAGCTTGCTCAACGTTGCCCGTCGGTTAGCCTGTTGGCGTGGTGCGTAGCTCCGCGCAAAGGGATCACGCTGGTTTACGCGTGGTTTGGCTGTCAGCACGCATATTACGTTCAGCTCAGCTACGGGCACACAGTTTCAGCGTGTTAAAATGCTGCTCAACCCCGGGCACTCATTTTACACCTGTTAAACCACTGCTCACCTACGGGCACTCATTTTAAACCTGTTAAAACACTGCTCACCTACAGGCAGATGTACTCAATTTGTTAGACTGTAGCTCAGCTATAGGCACATCTGACATTTTTTTTTTTTATTATCTCACATTTCTTCAAAATACATGGCCCATTTCATTGCATTTTACATAAAATATAATTTTATATGTGTACATATATGTCAGGGACTTGTTTCGTGCTTATTTCACTAAAAATAAAAATTGATGTTGTGGGGGCTCGAACCATGACTGCCTCCTCTTCAGCCGATGTCTCTACCGCTATGTTATTGCTTCTTGGCTTACTTTGCATATTTAGTTCTTATATGCTTTTCCACTGACTGCTAACTGTGGCTAAGCGATGGGCACGCCCGCGCAAATGAGCGCAATCACGGGCAAACATCTTTACAACATAAAAAAAAATATATAAGATGTTCATTTATACAGTTTATGTTCATAGTCTGTGGGGGCATGTGTTGTGTTGTGTTTATTCACATTTACATGGACTCTGTCATGGGGGTTTACTTTTGGGACTTTTACTCTTCTGGGGGCGTGTCAGTTTGCAGGGCTTGCCCTACGGACACGCCCCCTACTGTCTTCCATGGACAGTGTTAGCCTTAGGTGTGATTCAGCATGCCCTCATGCATATGCATGACATGCTGACGTTACACCGTTTAACTGCAGCCTCCGTGTAAGCCTTGTAACCCTTACACGGAGGCTTTGTGAATCCTGCCCATAGTGTACACACACACACACACACACACACACACACACACATATATATATATATATATATATATGTGTGTGTGTGTGTGTGTGTGTGTGTGTATATATATATATATATATATATATATATATATATATATATATATATCTATATATATATATCTATATCTATATGGGTCTACTTCAGAATGCTGACTGTTCAGAATACCGACTATCATATGGCCGACACCATATGATCGACAATCCTAAAGACCGTCATCCTAAATTAAACTGTGATATGCAGGTAGGCAAGCCGCCCTGCACCCCCACACTCCCTGCTACTTAAATATTCTTACTCAGAGATCACACTACATTGCAGGAAAGGGGAATCTCCCAGTCCCGCACTGTAGCAGGATCTCCGCTATAATTTGTTGGCTTTTCAAACGTTCACCCATATGGTGTCGGCCATATGAGTTTCGAATATTTGAAAGTTTGAACAAATGAAGGGTTCCCATATATATATATATATATATATATATATATATAGATATATAAATATATATATATATATATATATATATATATATATATATATATATATATATATTTATATATATATATATACACACACACATATATATATATATATATATATATATATATATATATATATATATATATATATATATATATGGGTCCCTTTCAGATGGTCGAACTTTTAAAAGCTTTCATATGGCTGAGACCATATGCTCCATAGAGCATGGAAAAGGATGATTTCCCTTTACCACTAGTAATGTGATCTCAGAGTTGGTATATTTAAATAGCATGGGGGGATGCAGGAGGCTTGCCCCCCTGCTAACGCTGTTTAGTTTTTTTTTTTGTTTATTAATTTTTTTTCACATTGTCGAACATTCAAATGCTCAATCATATGGTCTCGCCCATATGAAAGTCGAACATTTGGATGTTCTATTATGTGAAGTAGACCCATATACACACACACACACACACACACACACACACATATATATATATATATATATATATATATATATATATATATATATATATATGTGGATCTACTTCACATGAGTGAAACTCAAAATACTGAATTTCATTTGATTGCGACTACAATACCTAATTTTCAAAATACTGATAACTCATTTGACTGAGTCTCATTATAGGTTCATAGGTAAGTACTAGGCTATCTGCCCAAGGGCATTTATAAGTCTAGCCAGAATGTGTTGGCTTGCGCCACCCCCTTAGATTAGTTCCCTGTGCCTCTATACAGCAGAGCCATTAGTTCCCTGCAACCACTGTCCAGCAGAGCCATTGCAGTGATCTCCGGGGTAAATTTTCTGTTTCCCATCCACCCATCAAGGTTTCTCTTGAAGAGTGTTAGTGAGGGGCTCTGCCTGATGTATATTGGAATCCTGTTCCAAAGCATGGGGAGACTCTGGGATAGGAATCTATCCCTCCAGCATGTCCCATTTATCGTTGTGGTGAGGTTTATATCTCTGGAGCATGTGGCTCTCCAGGATTTATTTATTTTTTTTTAGCTGGAGCATATCCATCAATTCTGGGTTGGACATGGCCTTGTATGTCAGGCAGAGATCACTTCTGAGTAAGCGGTATGCAACTGAGTACAGCTGGAGTTTCTTGAGTCGGGCTGCATAGGGCATCTGTTTGATGCCAGTAATCCTCTTGGTGAGGTACTTTTGTGGTCTTTCCAGCTGTTGCAGATGTCTTGTAAGGTACATCCCAAATGGGGCGTTGTATTCTATGATGGTCTAATGAGTGATTAGTAGAGAGGCACAATAACCTCTTTTGTTCTAGATGTGAAACCTTTTTTGATTAGGTGGGCCACATAGAAGGATTTTCTAACCACCTTGGCAATATGATTATTAAAGGAGCGATTACTATCTACTTTGGTCCCCAGATCCCTTATTACATTTTCTGCATTTAGGGGACTACCACCTACGTGGTAGTTCGTGGATACTTTATTTTTTCCAAAGGGATGACTATGCACATTTTGGCGTTTAGCTTGAGGCCATGATTTTGATACCTGGTATCTGTCTCAGTGAGACCCTTCTGGAGGGAGTTTGTATCAGCCGGAGAATCACTTATTGCCCCTAGTTTACAGTCATCTGTGAACTTGGTCAGCCATAGTCCACCTATGCTTGCCCTGTACCGTTGAGAAGTATATACCAAACAGGAGGGGTCCTAGGACTGAGCCCTGGGGGATGCCACTTGTAACCGGTTTAGAGGTGGACATAGAGCCTGCAACTCTCACCATGTGGGTTCTATCCATGAGCCAGTTGGCAACCCATCTCGTGATGTAGGGGTTTATGCAAGCTGGTGAGCTTGTCTATAATACTAGAATGGGGAATGGTGTCAAAAGCCTTTGAGTGGTCTAGGTAGGCGATGTGGACCTCCTTTCCCTCATCTAATGCCTTGGTAACTGTCTCAAAGGAGTTCACCAGGTTTAGGAGGCATGAGCTGCCCTTAACAAAGCCAAACTAGGTAGGGTTCAAGGTTTGAAGGTTCCCAATGTCTCAGTTAATGAGTTCCATGATGATGCGCTCCATAGCCTTGCAGACCAGGCTAGTCAGGCTTATAGAGTGTTAGTTCCTGGGGTCCGTAGTAGTTCCTCCTTTGTGGAGTGGGATAACTGTTGGTGTGCGCCACTCTGTGGGTACGTAGCCTGTAGAGAACTGAGTTTTAACAGTGTGTTTAGGTGAGGGGTTAGTTAATTTTGGAGCTCTTGTAAGACACAGTCTGGGACACCGTCCAGTCCCACTGAAGCTGTGTTTTTGGCTTTGGATAGGGCTGTTTTAACCTGTGTGTGTCGGTGATTGATGGGTCCCTACATTTTTCTGGTATGGTTATGGGCCCTTTGGTGGGGGGGAGAAGTTTGCACAAAACCCGTCTGCCGGAATGTTGGCAATATCAGTCGGTTCAGTTTATTTTGTGCCATTCTGCACTAACTCGGAGCAGATCTGAGAGTTTCCACTTAAGTTCTTGACATAGCTAAAGAATGCTTTGTGATTATCTTTGGAGTCATTGGGAATTTTTCTTTTGAAACTAGCCTTGGATGATTTAATGAGGGATCGTAGTTTCTTGCTAATACTGATCAGGGATGTCTTTCCTTCTTGGGATATTACTCTTTTCTCTACTGGTTTCCTCCTTCTGTTGTATAGCTTGTTTATGGCAGGGGTCCATCAGACTGGTTTCCTTTTCTTGGAGGAGTGAGTCTTGGTTTTACTTGGGATAGCATGATCCATGCATTCCTGCAGATGCTCATAGAGTGCCTTTGTAAAGGTTTCAGCAGCTTGGACAGCATTGTCCTTTAGCTTGGGGACTGTGAACCTATCCACCTCAGTCTTAAGTAATGTGAAGTTTTCTTTTGAAAAGTTTTTCACAGTGGTTTCCTTGATTGGGGGTGGGCGGAATGTGGATATCCAGAGTTATTAGTCTATGGTCTAATTTAACCAGCAAGGGGTTGACCTCCGGTGTGGAAGACTGGTTGCCCATGTTGGTGATGACCAGGTCCAATATGTTGTTCCCTCTGGTGGGGGTGTTGACCAGTTGATCCAGGGCATTTGATTTTATAAATTCTAGGAAGCGTTGGGCAAGGGAGTTAGTACTTGAGAAGTTCACCCAGTTTATGTTTTGGTAATTGAAATCACCCAGTATTAGGGTGTTTGATAGGACCTTCATATTTCCCAGTGTTTCCAGAAATGGGAGTAAGCTACAATTTGGATTGCAGTTTTGCCTGTTGTTAGTTGCACATGGATGATATCTGATGTATTGTGCTGCACCACTAACCTGGAGGTGTGGGTATCCTTGATGAATATGGATACACCCCTGCCTTTTGTGTTTCGGTCCTGGTTCTTTGGCCAAAAGGTGTGGTATGAGTTATAGCCTGTTAGTGCTGGGGTTCTCTCAGGAGCCTTAAACCAGGCTTCTGCCACTGCACAGATGTCGGTTCTCCATACTGAGGAGTGCCTCGAGTGCATGCATTTTGAGGTTTAGACTTCTGGCATTGAGTAGCATTGCCCTCAGTTTTTGGTTACTTGTGCTATTTATGGTGGTGGGTTTGTCTTTTGAGCCTTGCCTAAAAAGGCACTATGGGTATAAGCCATCTCTTGTGAAGCAAAGTGGCTTATCAAGCATGTCATACCAGGCGGACAGAGACTGGATCCCCTTTGAATGACACCAGAAACTTAGCCAGTTGTTGAAATTGATAATTTTTTCTTTATACTGTGGCATCATTCTGGGTGAGGGCAGGATGCTACTCAGGGTCAGGGTCATACCGGCCTGGGCTACATGATCAGAGAGCTCTTCCATGTCTCTTTTCATGTAGTCCAGGGAGGTACAACTGAGGTCATTCACACCAACATGGACAATGACAGAGTCGTATTTGTACTTGTTCTGGAGTGACCTGAGTGCTTGTGTTATGTGGCCGATCCTGGTGCCCGACAGGCAGCTAACTGTAACCTTCTCCTTGTCCAGCCTAGTTAGTGGGACATCAGTGTGCCTGACTATAGAGTGGCCTATTACTAGTGTGTTGGGTATGTTATTTTGTGTTAAGGGCTGTAAATGCGTGGCACACTGATTATGTGAAGTATGTGTTTCATGCATGGTGATGGGGTGTGGAGGTTGCTTGGATGTCTGCTTTGGAGGTCGCTGTTGCTTTTGCAGATTTTTATGTAGAGCCTCCAAGTATGTTTTCCTGTATTCATGTGTGTTATTTGCAGGTGTTGGTTTATTAGGTCTATGTGAGACTGGTGGTGTGTTGCAAGTATTACCCTTCTCCTCTTGACTGTCAGTTCCAGTCTTAGGTTGAGAGAGCTTTGCCTCCAGTTTGGCTGTATAATTGCATCTCTCGCATATATTAGTGTTTGGTGGTAGGAGGATAGGGTTGCCTGTGTACATGAGGCAATTGTAACATTGCCTCAAAATGCCCAGATTCACCAGTTGGACTGGAGAGTGCACCGGAAACTGCCCTTTGGACATGCCTGAATAGGTAGAGTAAGCTGTTTTTCTGATTGGCTGGTGGGGACGAATAGAGAGCCTTGTCCTTCTGGGCAGTATATGGGGGTCTAGTGCTAGGGTTAATTAGTGTTTGCTATGAGTTTTAAGCAAGTGCTTGACTGTGAAATTAATGGTTTGAGTGCTAAAGTTGAAGGTTTGTGTAGTTCCAAGGGAAATTATACTAAAAGCTTACAATGCTGAATTTCAAAATACTGAATTTTAAGCCATAGATGTGACATGTGTATGTGTTTCTCTTTACCTGTGACTTGCTTGTGATGAAAAAAAAAACATTACTGTAACTTAAAGTGATGACTGTCAGAATACTGATAGTAGTTTAGAAAGTAGTGTTTCTAAATCTGGGTATGTGTCTTTACATTTTTGTAGGAAGTATCTAAAGTAATATGGCAGACATTTTGTGCTCTCCCAGCAGTAGTGACACTGTGTACAGTACTTTAAGATAAATAAAAGGTATATGACCTTTTCCCCACTGTAGTGAGATCCTGGAGTTAGTATATATAGTTGGGGGGTTTGTGGTGAGTACTCTCCCTAGCTTTGGAAAGAGTTAGTCATTGGTGTTGCAAGTGTGCATGTCTATGGCTTAAAATGTAATGTTTTGATATTCAGCATTGTAAGCTTTCAGTATAATGAGACTCAGTCAAATGAGTTTTCAGTATTTTGAAAATTAGGGATTGTGGTCTCAGTCAAATGAAATTCAGTATTCTGAGTTTTCAGTCATGTGAAGTAGATCCATGCACACACACACACACACACACACACACACACACATATATATATATATATATATATATATATATATATATATATATATATATAAACTGTTTTTTGTAACCACTTACCCCAAAAACTATACTCATCTTAATGACATATTTCTTTTTATACATCTTGAAATAGTTATGTGATACACCTGATTATTGACACTGTATAGCATTGTATTGCTAATTAATGCCTTGTAATAATCCTGTAACATTCCTGTTTAATGCTAATTTATAATGAAAATTGTATAATATGTTCAAGCTTTTCTCCCCAGGCCTCCCCTGAAAAAAGGCTTTTCATCTCAGTCGGACAATCCTTTTCAACAAATGTAAAATAAATAATAAATAAATAAATTCACATTTTTTAAATACACACATATATATATATATATATATATATATATATATATATATATATATAGAGAGAGAGAGAGAGAGGAGGGAGCGAGCAGGGGGGGATTATACATGCTGCCATTAAAAATCTAGTGTTGTTGCAACAATTAAACCTTCTGATGATACTGTCTCTTTGGTCATGTGTACATGTGAGGGCTTTCTATCATATATTAATTCAGAGTCTATATCACTTCAGCGAAGTGACAGTTGAGTGAATGGCATTTCATCAGAAATGCCGTTCATTGAAATCCACTCTTGTGGTGGACTGTGCCTCCCACACAATCGCTAATTATATATACCAACTTTGAGATTGCACTACAGTGACAAAAGGGCAAATTTCCCAATCTTCACTGTAATGCAATCTCAGTATGAACAGTTTGACGAATGGCATATTCAATGTAAGTGAACTGAAAATACCGTTTGCTGAACTGAATTTTCATTGAATTAATACAGACCCAGTAATTCATAACAGTCAGTTGTACAGATGGTATTCTTTGAAAGTATTGCCTCTTGGCTTCACCCAGAGCCACTTGTCTGTTTCATTAAAATGCCTGGATTGCTTGATCTGTAGTATGGTATATTGCTCAGGAAATGTAATGTTTTGTCATTAGACCACTTACTAAGTAGTCTTTTACTTACCTTTTGTAAATGACAGCCACCAGTCCTGAGATTTCAGATATATTATCCATGGTTTCTTTGACCACCGTAGAAACAACTTCTGGTTTCATCACATGCATGCTATCCACCTGCTTTGTTGAATCTAAGCTGAGTTAATTTATCTAAAAAAAAAAGAAGTAGAGCAGCAAAAGCCTAAAGAAAATAAAGTTAAACAAAAATATCAAAATCTGGAATGCATAAAGGAAGGAATCTGACCAACTATATCAAGCTATCAGGATTATGTATATTAGTACTTAACATGTTGCCTGTCTGAAATCACTGTTCTGATTTTTCTTAAGAGAAATGTTTAGTCTGTTTACAGGAGAATGATAAATCTAATTGAAATAATTGTCTTAAAGATATACAAGATACATTTTTAGAAAGGAATTATCAAGAATCGGAACAACACTAAGTTAGAGAGAGAAGAAACATTGAATTTTACCAGATAGCAAGTATTTCCAACAAATCACAATTTTGTTAAGAATGCAAATGCAATAAAGACATGAAATAGGAGAGAGGTAAACAAAATTACAAAATGTGAATGTGCAACTTAGAATACCTTTGTTTGCAAGTGAATTATTTACAAGTCTTTAAAGGTATTCAAGGTGAGATGATATTTCTCATGTAAGTGTGTTTACAGAATAGAAAATGCTTTATTATATAAATATGTGCATGTTTTCACATGCATATGATTGATTTCTAGTCAGTAAAAAAATTACAATGTGGTGTGTATGTTATTTCATAATATTTTATTTTAGCATTTAATCAGTAATGTTATTTCTTTATTCTGTGCATTAATTCATGTGACCAGAAAGGGGAAACATTGTTATAAACTACAAATGACTAGAATCATGAAGAAAAAATGAAAATATTCTCTGAATTCGTTCTGCCATTATTCATTCAAAATGCCTACTCAGAAGATAACAACAGGGCACATATTATATTATACTATCCATCAAGCCATATCTTAATTAGTTACTTTAAAGAACATCTTCACAGCCTATGCTTCATTTAGTCCAGTAAGTTTAATTGGCTAATTTAAAACTCCCACAGCATTCTTTTGTAAGTGAGACTCCATCTTTGTCATAACTTTTGGAAGACATATGATCTGTTCCCATATTTTTTTCGCAGAACATATCTAAGAATATGCTTAAATTTCATGGTAATATTCAATCCACTCTGCTGTTACTAATTGCAAAAATATGCTTCTCTTCTCTGTTCATCTTTCAATGTTGTATCAGTACATCTTTCAGTTTGTTATAAAAACTCTAAATTCCTAATCTCAACCATGTTAACTTTTGATAGATTTTAGCCTATTTATAATAGAAAAAAATAAGTATATTCATAAAATAATTCAATTTATTGGAGCTATATCAAATGGAGGCCAGGTATTTCAATACCTCTTGACTCCGTTAGAAAGATTGAAACAACATATGAAATCTAAGAGGCTTTAGAATAAATTATGAACCAAAAAATGTGTCCAGTCTGTCAGCCAGTTACAATAAGATACCTGTATACATGCAATCTGAGCTTATGCTATGTTCTGGGAGCGGTTTCAGTGGAAACTAGTAAAATATTTAGAGTCCCTGAACAAGCACGCAAAACTACACAGATGGTATGTAAACTGTCTTATGAAAGAGAATACAGCATAATTCATTCAGTGTATGGTCTTAGCTACAAACTAAGGTATGCAAAAGTATAAAGTAACAGTAGGTTGAGCAAAAGATTTTGTTGCTTGCCAAAATTGAATCAGCAAGAGGAGGAGGTTTAAAGATAGAATCACTTTTGTGCAACATGGTATTTAATTAAAAGTGGCATTGTCATTTGAAACTCATTGACAAGACGTCACACAGCTTCCATTGTCTGTAGATTGTGTGTAGTATGCATATATAGGAGTGTGTAAATACTAATAATTTTGATTTGGATTACATTGAGAAGGAGTGAGGGCACAATAAAGCCTGTGTTGTTGTTGCAAGCAGAACATTAAGTTCACGTCAGCAAAGTACAAAATAAAGTTACCAAAGCAGCCTGTGAAAGAAGTTAGGGAATTCACGCTGGATAGTTATTGGAAAATGTTCTGTAATAATATTCAAAGTAACAGCTGTCATTATTTGCAGAGATAAGGCAGTGATTATATCAGAGATAGAATTATATGGCTGATTCCAGCATTATTAAAGAATGCATTATTGTTGTTGTTTAGTCATTCTGTCAAGTCCATCTACATTTGTACTTAAGGACATCAGTATTGCAGTATTATCACTCCTTCATGATTCTGTAAACTCATATTCATTATTTTAGTAATACTGAAAATCCATCTCAGTCTTCACCACTGTGTTTTAATTTCACTTTGATTTTTATCCAACATTAGTGCCTTTTCCATTTAAAAACTGTTTTTACCATATAAATGAGTTTTAGTTTTACTGTCAGACCTTCCAATGAACTGCCTTGCTTTATTTTGTTAGGTATCGACTGATTTGAGATTCTTGGAATCCACAGAATTCTCCAAAAGCTTTTTCTAACAGTACAG
This sequence comes from Protopterus annectens, assembly GCF_019279795.1. NCBI lineage: Eukaryota > Metazoa > Chordata > Ceratodontiformes > Protopteridae > Protopterus > Protopterus annectens. The sequence continues at coordinate 1,070,506,547 of NC_056731.1, read as the reverse complement.
TTCAAAAGTATTAATTTTTCGAATCTCACAAACAAATACTACTACTGACTGAGAAAAATATAATCTGACTATACCGACCTCTAATGACAGCATTTCATCTTTGCTTATAAATATCTTCATTTTATACTTTTATGGGATGCACAATTCTTAACTATGTTTTAGGTAGGTAAGATATCTCCACAGATCATTTTAGACCCAAAACATAGCAAATGTGATGGCACAGAAATGGCAGTTGTTTCAATAATGTACAGATAACCTGGAGACATTTACACTCATACTTTAAGTTCTAGAAAGCTACATATTGTAAAAAGTATCACATTTAAGAACACTCAGGAAATACTGTTTGTAAAAAACAAAAAACATGTCATTACTTAAAAAGTGAAGCTGCATAGATGCAAATACAAACACAACATGTGAAACAATGGAGTAAAGAACAGTAGGCAAGTTATAAGAGAGAAGGAGTCCAAAGATAATTCAAACAATATATATTAAAAAATAAAAAAATCCAAGACAGCTTTAGGCCATCATGCATTTACTTATAAAATTCTAATAGTACAGTAACTAATCTTATATCACAAGGACTTATGATCAAGCATTCAGTCAAAAGAAATAAAACACAAAAAGCAATGAAGAAAATCCTGTAATAAGGGAAATAAGAAGGCAACAAATACTGAACAGGGGAGGCAGAAGAAGGGAAAAGCGAGGGAGGGCATGGGGATAACAGAGTGTTACAGAAAGAAAGAAAAAGTGAAAATGTTGTAACAATTCTATGAAAAATGTATAAAATACAACAAGGTAAAACAGAGAAAATCCCTAAAAGGTATACCAATAAGCTAAATATCACTTATGAAAGGGGCTCCATCAAACTAAAATCTTTTAATGAGTATCAGGAAGGCTTGCAGCCTTCTACTGTTTATAGGTGGGATCTTTATGCAGGAACATGATTTTGAGGTCACCACTAAGCATGTACCATTTGAGTATAGTTCGATGGGGGAAACAATTAATTCTGGACATTTAAGAAGAATAATATGTAGGTTCTTGAAGGCTATGTTGCCATCAAAGGCATAGATAACACAAGCCAGTCTACATGTGTAAGGATCAGAAGATGATAGCATTTTTTTTTTCCTGAGGTAGAAAAAGCCTTCCAAGTTGCGAGATGGAAAGTTTCACATTTTCTAAAAAGACAAGGAAAATGGTCACTCAATTATGCTATAAAGAAAATGCTTAACAATGATTTAGGATCCTCACATTAAAAAAAAATTCTCATTAATATCATTGATCACTCAATCTGATAAGAATAATTTCCCGAGATAGTACTCTAAAAATCTTACTGAAACTGAAATATTTTATTTTTTGAATTTAGCTAGTACAGTACGGTGATTTTTTGAATCAATCTTCAAGATACAATATCATTTTCAAAAAAAATAAATAAATAAAAAGTTGGGGAATTACACCACAATGACTGTGATAAACACAAGAGAAAACAATAAACATCTCAGTACTATGATATGTGGAACAAGTGTAATTTATTCAGACTTTGGTGTTAAATACTTTCTTCATGTTATCTTATACTGAGCATTGTCTAGCACAAAATAACAAAGAATGCTACTACCTTATAGAAAATATTTAGTATATCAAATGGTGCAATTACTATAAATCAGACAGCAAAGATAGATTTTTCACTTCTAAACTCATTACTTATTTAACTATCAAACTGAGCACAAAACATTAAACACTTATCCCACATAAGTAAGAACATATCTTCTTTCCCATTGTGTACCCTCAAGCTGAAAATCAACTTCCTGGTTGCACCATTTTTCCTTAAGTGTCTCCAGTACTCTCCCCGGGGCTGGTACCACACCAGTGTTTGGAGAGCAAGGGTAGTGGTGTAGAGCTACCTGCAGCATCACATACACTGGCCTTGCACACTAGGGAGAATTTTTCATTAGGCCATAACTGGCCAAAACTAGTGACATCATACACATCTCCACATGTAAACTCATTTAGCTCAGATCCCTCATATGCCTTAGTTTTAATGGTGATCTGCCTTTGTGCTTATGGCATGTCACTAGGGATGTGTGTTCATTACAAGAAAAACCCCTCCCTCCTTCCAAGAATGGGTGCTCTGGCAAAGTCAATCTCCCCACTCCTACCTCTCTTTGAGCATTTGAGGTTCTAGTCTATCTTAAGTCATCTGGGTAATAGTATGGGTTCCATCTCTGTTTACAACATGGAGATGGATCAGAGAAGCACTTTAATATGTGCATTTTACAATGGCATACAGTAGAATGAGAAATTAGGTCAGGTGGCGGGGATCATTTCTTGGCAACATTTGCCATTCAGGTCTTGGATTGGTGTACATTAGGGTTTGTAACATTACTCTCTTGTGACATGTTCATGAAAAACATTGGATGTCCTCAATCAAAATAATATATATCTACATATTAATGGATTACCTTTCAAATATAAAAAGACCAGAATGCTGAACATTATTTTCACGAGACAAAAATAACGAAAGTTAAAATCCTGAATTATGAACGTTTGCCCAGGGCAAGTAAATACTTGTCCAAAACTGCACAGTACACTGAACCATTCATAACCCACATAGGTGGGGGATTGCACCCCCCCATATCCCCATCTAACTATATATACACCAACTCTGGGATCACAATGCAGTGGGGAAAATGGCATATTACCCCACAATGGGCAAGTGTTTACTTGCCCTGGGAAAAGGTCTGTAATTTGGGATTTCAACTTTCGTTATTTTCATCACTTAAAAATAATGTTCGGGATTCTGGTCTTTTGATATTTGAAACGGAATCCATATTGATAAATATATATATATATATATATATATATATATATATATATATATATATATATATATATATATATATATATATATATATATATAGATATAGATATAGATATATAGATATACACACACACACACACACACACACACACATATATATATATATATATATATATATATCTTTATACACATACACACACACGCATGCGCGCACACACACACACACACACACACACACACATATATATATATATATATATATATATATATATATATATTTTTTTTTTTTTTTTTTAATATATTGATATATAGATAGATAATATATAAATTTTATATTATAATTATGTCTGTCAGATGCCTTCATGAGGGAAGGGCTGGATAGGATGCATATCTTAAGATTCTGTAACATTTTAAATATTAACTGCTAATTACTTTTTTAGACTTTTCTTACTGGTACACTTCTGGATTCTGTTATAAGTAGGCATTTCTTTCCTGTAAGGGATTACCTTTTTTCATTTGATTGTAGCAGTGTTTCCTATTTTATGATTGGATTGCTCTGATTTATTTATTTATGATTTTTATGACCCTTCCCTCCATTTTGTTCTTCTTTCTTTGGAAATTGAGTTCATTATCTATTTAATAATCATTTTCCATTATTTTATTGCAGTTTAGCTAGCCAAAATGTAAGTCGTTAGGTTTTACTTAAATTCTAAATAATTTGTAGGGTTTCTTGTTTACAAGTTTACTTCATAAATCATTGGTAGTGTTAGTATAAGTACCTAAGCTGAACTTCAGAAAGCTGCTATCAGGGCACATGTGATGGAAAACCCCAAAGTGCAGTTTTAACCACACCAGAAAGTCAGAAATCTTAAAAGTACTTTATTTCTTCTGTTCTTATTGCCACTAGTTGATTTATGTTAATTTGGTAGTATTTAAACAAGTTTTTCTAATTTTATTTTGTTTTCCTTGGTGGAAATGGATGTCTTGTGTTTGCATTGTTGTCTGACTGGATTCCTTAATTAACGTGTGGCTTCAGTAGGCTACATGTATTGTTTTCTCTTCATTTTAACTGACTCTTCCATTTTTATTAATATTTAAACAAGTTCTGCTCTTTTTATTTTTGTTTTCATTGCTGGAAATTGAAGTGATGTATTGCACAGTGTCCTAACTAATTTTATTATTCACATTGTTTCTCTAATAGGGCAGCAAAGGTAGGGAAAACGATACGAATATCAGACAGCAAAGTGTTAGAGGGTGTGATTGAGAGTTATTGCAGCATGCTTTACTATGCAGCTAAATTCCAGTACAGAAAGGCACTTCAGCAGTGTTTTGTTAGCTTTTCACTGGAGGTGCTGGGGGAGAGGGTTGGCTGCTGCAGGAAGCCAATTCACCAACTGCATTTGCACAGTAAGCCAAAGGCCATTTTTATTATTTTTATTTATTTATTTAGTTAGTTAGTTGCTTACTTGTTTATTTTTTCCTCACCTGAAGTGGCAAGGGGTGGGTGGTACTTGGGGAATAGCAATGTGTGCTAGGTGAGCCAGCTATGGCTCTGTGCTTCTTTGTACTAAGTCTCCTGTTTTCCCTCCATTTTTGCTATTTATATCTTGGTCACTGTTACAGCAAAGTTTTTGCCAAGTATGTGGGCAGCCTGACAAATAATGGTGATTATTCTGTTGGAGACACAAAGTTACTGCTGTAGCTAGGAAGCTATACTATCTGGAGTCAAAAACTGACTTTATTTTTGTTGATTTGCCTAAATTCCTAGCTCAGCTATATTTTACTGGGTTTTTTGTAGTGTACCACCAGGCAAATCTGCCCTCAATAAGCACAGCTACTTCAAATGGCATTTTACACCTTGTAAGCATAACAAAAGCCATACCAACTAGCAGGGTGTGCCATACCTCTCAGCCTATTACTTCAAGAAATCTGGACAAAGGCTGGCATAATGGAGGGATAAGGGATCAAAAATAGGGATAGATTTTAAATATTGCTCTTAGAACATTAGTAGAATAACATGATTTGTGTGTTAGCGTGCATTTTCTGAAGGATATAAAGACTGAAACTCAAATTTATATCATTATGTCGTGACCTCAAGCCTCAGATCATCCCAGTGATTTGTCTGAAAATCACAAAGTTTATGAGGAGCAGCCTAAAAATATGAGGCAAAAATCTATCTGGACATTCTGCAAAAATCTGGCAGTTGAGAGGTATGGTGGTGTGCTAAAGGCAGTACCTCTTTAATTAAGGGCATTTTAACTTACTTTAAGCTGTTTCTACCTTAGTACTGCACCTCCAATACTTAGCTATTACAATAGTTGACTATTAAAATGCTTTTTATGTGCAATAATTTATAATATTGTGTACTCATAAAAAATAAGAGGCAATCAGATAAGCAAATAACATGCAATCATGCCTTCATTTTCTACATTTCTACCCTAAATGAAAAGCTAGATAACTTTTTTCTTTCCTCAGTGGTCAGCTTCATAGCACTTGGTATACTCAGGCAGTATAGCAACTGCCTGTTCTTCAAGGATGATGAACTGTTACTTACCCCATCACAATCTGCCCATGACAGATGCAAATATTTAACTAAGATGGAGGTATCACAAAACACACACACACACACACACACACACACACACACACACACACACGCACATGCGCAGACACACACACACACACACACACACACACACACACACACACACACACACACACACACACACACACACACACAAAAGTCTTTGAGCACCAGACACCTTCAGAGCACTCCACACAATACATCAAAAATTACTATATGGTATAGCTGTAAAAGAAAAATCAGTCCCTAACAAGACTATATATCAATGGAAATTAAAATCCATAACATCTTTTTCAGGCAATGCCAACCTGATAAACCTAAAAGCATATTGAAATAAGCAAAGGAAAATATGAACATGAATCAGTGCTATGGGCCTAAAAAGAAACTCTGCACTCTACAAGTCTTCCTCACTCTGGATGATGGTGATGTTTGTGTAGAAACTGAGACATGGTTTAAAATGACAGAGAGCACTCTGGCTGTCCAGTGCTATAACACCTTCCACAAGTTTAGACCAGCTACTTTGCAGAATGGTGAAAAAGGTGGAGTTGTCTCAATCTTCATAAAGAAGAGACTCACATGAATGCTGGTAAAGGAACATAATGCAGTAGAGATTCTCCACATCCATAAGAAAGGTCCTGTACCACAAATTAGCTAGTGATAAAACTCCATCTGACCCAAGAAAGCCACAACACCTATCAGGAGGAACTAGAATCACTTAGTATTAAACCTGATACTACTTTCCTTGGTGATCTAAACTATTCAACTATAGAATGGAAAATGTATACCACCTCTAGTGCACAAACAGAAATTCCTGGACATTGTCACCATAAATACCATTGAGAAATTAGTCAGAGTACCCACTAGGGGGAACAACATCTTTGTTCTTGTCCTTACTAATACTGGGGCGTCTTGCACCTTCCCTTGCATATCATCATCACTTGTTAGGTCTGACCACAAAGTCATGAAACCAGGGAGCCTTCCACCCAAGGTACTTTTAGAATTTTTTCTAAGACAAACTACCTACTCCTAAGTATAACACTGGCAACTTCAAATCCCCTCCAAACTGAATTACCTTCATTGAATATGTGGAAACATAAACCACCACACTATTCCACCATGTAAACACCTGTATAGCTGCAGCTATATCCTGTAGGAACAAGTGCATGGCAAACCACAGGAAAAAAACACATTGCGGAATCATAATATTAATACATTTTTAAATGAAAAGGAAGAGGCATTTTATTAAAAGTGAGAAGAGTAATTCCCAAAATGATAAAGTCCTTATCAATGAAATAAGCAAACAACTCAGAAGTTTAATAAATTCAATCAAAGCCAACTTTAAGGCTAAAATAGATACTCATGCCAAATACAATCACAAGATCTTTATAGCCATGTTCATAGTGTCAAGGGAACAGTTCAGTAATGCACTGAGCTGATTTTGAATGATGCTACCTATACTGAGGTTGAAGACATAGAGAACTTACTGACTATTAAATTCAGATTTAACTTTACCCCTCTTTCCCCTCCATTAATCTTTCAAAATAAATCTAAAACCAGCTTCCCTCTGTCTATCACTTAAGACCAAGTCCTAAAATCATTATCTAATGTGAAAAATACTGTAGTGATGGGTCATGGCAATATCTCTGAATACATCATAAATTGCATGAAACATAATATAACCCCCCCCCCACAACAATTTTCAATCTCAGCCTCCATGCAGGTTTTGTACCAGGTAAATGGAGAGTAGCTACTATCATTCCACTGCATGACAGAGTACCTTCCACAAATTGAGGTAATTACAGACCCATGTCTGACCAACCTCATATGCAAAGCCATAGAAAGACTTATCATGGAACTAATCAATGAAGACATAGTAAATATCTAAACATCGGACCTGTCTCCATTTGGATCATCAAGGGCAGGTCATGTTTTCTCAACCTGATGGACTTTTTTGAAAGGTCATCATCATAATGGAAGTTTACTCAACCTGGTGAACTTTTTGAAAAGGTCACCAGTGTAACAGATGAAAATAAAATGGTGCACACTATGTACCTCAACCTGACCAAAGCTTTTGCTGTAATCCTGAATTCAGGCAGAGTAGAAGAGCTAAATAAACTGGAAATAATATCCTGTGTCAGTCACTGGATTGCCACCTGGCTCACAGATAGGATGCAGGAAAACAAAACAGTGGAATCTACTTCTACAAAGAGAACTGTCACCAGTGGTTTACAGCAGAGTGCTGTGCTGGGACCTCTCTCTTGTTTGGCATCTACTTTGCTGAAGCAAAAAAAAAAACAATACCAAAGGGCTCTTGCTGACTATGTTTGCAGATGATTGCAAGCTGGGAGCAGTCATTGAACCCAGAGATGACTTAACCATCCTACAGGTAAGTTTGTCCCAAATAAATAACAGGTGCCAAAATCATTTACTGAAACTAAATGACAACAAAATGCATTGTTGTGTACTTTGCAAAGTCATCTACCCTGGGGAACTACTACATTGACAATTCCCATAAAAGTTGGCCCAGTTGTTTGTGATTTGGGAACTTATGTCAACAGTGACCTGACTTTTGACCAGCATGTGTCCATCATCATAAGAAAGCCCTTATATATTACACAAAATAAAAAGCATTCCAGTCCATATTGAAATACAACTTGGATCTATGCATGAGAAACATTGCCCCATTACTACCCTCTTTACTGCAAATTGACAATAACAGCTCCTGAATTCTTTATCTTTTGCATAGGTCATTCCAAATTATCTATGATATGATCCCAGTAATTCTCACCAAGAGTAATACATAATTATCGACCACGGGATTAGTAAGGCCAATGTATCTCCAAATAGAATAGATTAATTCAAACACCAAAAAGGAAACTGGCTAGGCTTAAAATAGCCTGCAGTGGCAGCTAGCCTAGCACTTACCTATTAAATAACACTCCTAATAAAAATGTACTGGCAACTGGTGACTCCGTAGTAAGACACTCAACTCTCACAAGGGTAGACAAAAAATGGTGATAGTGAGTTGCCTTTCAGATGGCAAGATCTCCATGTGGGTATAAACAACATGGCATGTGAAATGTAAGAGATAAGAAGAGACGCATTTCCAAGCTCTACATGCATGCAACAATTCCAGAAAAGACTGATATTGAGTAGAATCCTACTTATGCCAAGAATCATGCAAAGATGCAAGGAAAAGATAATACATTTCAACAACTGGCTTAATAACTTGAGCCATTTCAAAGGGATCCTGTAAGTGTCTGCATGGAATGAAATGCTACACAGCCTTACTTACTTTTCCAAGGGAAGTTTGTAACTCTCATTCCAGGATGTCTGCATATTGGCTAAAGCCTTCATTGACCTATAGTGCCCCTTTTAGGCAGATTCCTGCTTATGAATCTTCAAGCTTTGAAAACAAAATGAATAAAGCACAGGGCAATATCAGTGTGGCACTGCTTATTCCTAGAAGTCAAAATAACAAATTGCCTGACTTTGAAGTCATCTTGCATTTGGAGCAAATCCATGTGTGTATTATTACTGAAACTTGGTTTAAAAGTATGGAAAGCATCCCTCTTCACCAGGGTATTGCTCCTACTATGCCTTCAGACCCAATGGAAATTCTGATTGAATATCTATATTCCTAAAAAATCCCATTACTTCAAGGCAGATTCCCAGAGACCCACAAACTGAATTTATTGAGATTCAAAGCACTCTAAATAAAACCAACTATCAAATCATAGTGAGCGACTCCTGAAAAATATGTCCATTTCTTATATACTTTGGATGAATATTATATACTCAAAAACTCTATCATCTTGGGCAACTTTAGCTACCAATAATTTGGGAGACTTATACCTCAAATGTAAGCTGTGCCTAAACACTTCTTGATTTCATAAATGCAGTTTGGCACAAACAAAGTTGTCCTGGACCCATGAGTGAAGTGTAGGGGGGGGGGGCTAGGCTAGGGATTAAGGGATTTGCTAATCACTAGAGTCATGGCAATGTAGGTATTTAAAAGGGATTGGAGTAGTTAAGGAAGTGAGGTAAGGAAAGGGTGGGACTCAGGATGGGTTTGAGTGTAGGGAGCTAACATTTGGCATGAGTTAGTGGGGGTATCGGCATGGGGGCTTACTTTGGGGGAAGATGGTTTGCAGTGCAATGGCCTCCAGACTGGAATGAGGAACTGAAGCGTGATGTCGCTTTTTTAAAACTGATGCTGATATGGGAAGCTTCGGTGGTGTGGAAAGAGCAGTTGAGGAATAAGTGGGTAGTTTTTCATTCTGATAATATGGCTGTGGTGAAAGTGTTACAAAAGAAGACAGCTAGGGCAGAATTGCTGTTGAGGATATTGCAGAAGTTGGTATTGCAGAGCCTGTTAATAAATTTTTCTTTTACAGCGGTACATGTGCCTGGTGTTAAGAATGATATTGCTGATAGTTTGCCCTGCTTTCAGTTTTGCAAGTTTGAAGGTTTGGCTCCGGGGGCAGTCGAGGTGCTGGAAACATTGCTGGAGGTGGTGTGGAATCTGTGGGCTCTTTTTGATTTTAATCAATTTGTTTTGCGATTGCTGGACGAGGAAAGGATATGGTCAGAGGAATTATTGTTAAGATGTGTGGCTAGTGCTTGGGAGAAAGGTAAGGCTTTGCAGACAGTTAAAGTGGATCTGGTGGCTATTAGAAATTTTGCTAAGTTGGGGGGGGTTGCAAGATTTTATGAAGTCCTTGACACAGGCCGTATGTTGAGAGGGTGGGGGAGGGTGATGGTGGAGCCTAGGAATACACGGTTGCCAATTACAAGGGGAATATTGAAGATTTTGTTACGGGATTTAGGATTATTACATGGTGGGTCGCTAGATTATTTTATGTGGTGCACTCTATGCACATGGTTATATTTTGGCACTTTCAGGGTATCGGAATTGTTAGGTTCCTTATGTTGGAAGGATGTTATAGTGACTGAGAGGGAAGTCAACATCGTAATACAGAAAAGCAAGATGGATCAGTTGGGTAGGGGATGTATGGTTGTGCTCAAAGCAGACAGAAACCTTTGCCTTTCCCAGTAACTTGGACTACAGAATTTAGGAGTAGGAGGTTGGGGTGTGCAGAGAGGTTGGTGTTTTGTTCAAAGGATGGCAGAGTAGTTTCCAGTAGTAGGTTTATTACTTTAATTAGGAGGATTTTGGGTTGCATGGGATTTCCGGCTGAGAAGTTTGCAGCTCATTCTTTTAGAATTGGAAGGGCTTCGGATTTGGCTAGACAGGGTAGTTCAATTGAGGTTATTAAAAGAGTGGGCAGGTGGTCATCAAATGCCTTTTTATCTTATATTAGATAGTAGTGTTTGTGATTATTAATATTTTTTCTTTTTCTTTTAGGGAAGCGTATACTCATTTTAGGCTGTTCGTATATCCACTGGACTGAGAAGTGTGCTTTAATCAGGGAGGATGGAAGGAATTTGGGTTTATCTTATTTAGGATGCTCTGTGTTTTGGCATGTGGTTAGGGGTATGTGTTGGGATAGGTTGATGTTTGAATTTCAGAAGGCTAAATCGTGGATAGGGTATCCTGATATAATAATAATTCATTTGGGAGGTAATGACTTGGGTATTTTGGCTAAGAAGCTTTTAGCAGAGATTATTTTGCAGGATTTGTTGAGACTACAGAATGGGTACCCAGGTATGCAAACTGTGTGGTCGGAGTTGATTCCACAATTGTGTTGGAGGAACGCATACAGTTATAATGCAATTGAAAGGGCCAGGAGGTTTGTTAACCATACATTGGAGAGGCAGCCAAGAAACTTGAGGATACATATCATTCAACATGGAGACTTTGGGCAAGGAGAGGTAGGTTGATATCAATAGGATGGAGTTCATCTGAATGAATTTGGTTTGGATTTGTTTAACTTGCATCTCAAGCTGTTGTTACAAGAGATGCTGCATGTTAAGGTTTAGGAGGGGGGACAGCCTGGGATCAGGCTGGTGGTGGAGAAGAGAGACAGGATTGTCCTCTTCTGTTCCCCCTCTAAAGATGTGGTTTGATTTGGCCAATGGTTTTGTGTGGTGGAAGGTGAGCAGGTACGCTGTCTATTATTTGTGGGGGGGTGAGCAAGTACACTGACCCAGTGGAGGAAGTTTCAGGGTGAGCAGGTACTCTGCCCTGAGGTGTAATCGAGCAGGGTGAGCTGTTATGCTGACTTGAGGATCATTGTGGATGAAGGCAATTGGTGTTGTTTATATGTTTGAAGTACATGTTATGATAATATTCAATAAAGGTTGTCAAATTGCTTTGTGTGTTTAGAGTGTTTTTTCGAATGGGGGCCGAGACAAATACAGTTCTACACAAATAAAGTTGTCCTGGCCCCATGAATGAAGTGTAGGGGGAGGCGGGGAGGGGAAGAGATAGGCTAGGGATTAAGGGATTGGCTAATCACTAGAGTCATGGCAATGTAGGTATTTAAAGGGGATTGGAGTAGTTAAGGAAGTGAGGTAAGGAAAGGGTGGGACTCAGGATGGGTTTAAGTGTAGGGAGCTAAAGAAAGTAGTTACATTTGGTGTGAGTTGGTCCCTCCCATCCTGCCTTTTTTGGTGGAGGAAGATTTGGTTGGTTGGAGTGGAGAAGAGGGACAGGATTGTCCTCTAAGGATGTGGTTTGATTTGGCCAATGGTTTTGTGTGGTGGAAGGTGAGCAGGTATGTTGCCTATTATTTGTGGGCGGGTGGTAAGCAGGTACGTCAGTAGAGGAAGTTTCAGGGTGAGCAGGTACTCTGCCCTGAGGTATAGTTGAGCAGGGTGAGTTGCTGCTGTCCTGAGGATCGTTGTGGATGAAAGTAATTGGTGTTGTTTATATGTTTGAAGTTCATGTTATGATAATATTCAGTAAAGGTCATCAAATGGCTTTGTG
>NC_056731.1:1070369256-1070489256 GCF_019279795.1 Protopterus annectens | reverse complement strand
TCTCTTCTCTGCTGCAGTGGAGGACATCAGATGAGGTGCCCTAGGGAGTTTGGGGCCTACAGAGGGGGTCAAATGGGAAGAAAGGAATTGTTAATATAATGCAATTGATTATATATTGCAAAATTATTACAAAATTATTAAATAAAAACAGAGATACATTCAGAGTTGGATGACAGGCAACAGGCTGCTCCTGTCTTTGGTGGAATGTGTGATGGTTTGTCCCTTTTTCCTCTTATGCTACAAGACAAAATGGAAAAAAATATGCATTGTCAAAATACCACAGGCACCAATGTGTATAAACAATGATATTCTAATCTGGTATGTTAATGACTTCTGACAGGTGTATCCTGTCAGGGTATTTTGTCACCTCCTGAACTGTAAACCATCAGAGTATACCCACACTCATTTTGCACCTGCAACTATCCTATCCATTCAAATAAGGAACAACTGCTTCATAAAACTTCAAAAGAAATAGCATCATGTCTGCCTTTCTTTGAGTATGTGAGATTCCCTCCACCAACTAAGTCTCTTGGGTTTCACAAGTGTAATCCCTCAATCACTACCACCTACACTCAACAACTGTCTTCCTTTGGCTATCACTATCATGGAAAGTGGTATTAAATGTAGTGAAACATATTAAAATGAGCTGTGCTATGCATAGATACATGCAGATGGAGTACAGCATTGGGAAATGATAAGTAAAATAAAGTAACGACCATGTTTTGTAAAAATAAGCACACATTATATGAAAACCCACTTTGAGGCAATTGGCCAGATTTATGAAAGCTTGCATGGAGTGCAAGAAGAGTGTAGGAGCTCACGGAGGTAATATGTCTGCCGTGCGATCCAGGTACAGCCAGCAGGGGCGCGCACGAGAGCTGCTAAAGCTACTCTTGCACTGACAGTGTCATGGTATGCAAATTATCTCATTTGCTGCTGAAAGCTATGCAAATGAGGTGAATTTGCAATCCAGGAAATACTAACCTGTCCGTGGAAGATTAATGTTATCTGTAGAAATGTACTCCGTTGGTAACGGAGTACCGTTCTCCAAATAGCTAAACAGAGCTATGACAGCTCCAAATAAAGGATGCATACACTTGAGGAAGCATGCCAATGGTCAAATATAAGGCCAATGGCATTTATAAATGTTTAAAATGATTAAAATCTAACTTTTTCCCCAATCTCCGATGTTTAAGCGTAGCGCAGCACCACGGAAATGTGCAGCGATTTAAAAAACAAGAAAATAATTTAAAAATAGCCAAAAATAGCCATTTTCACTAAAAAGCTTATCCTGCCATGCAGATGAATGGCAGGCTGAAGGCAACATGGCCACTGAGTACTGGTTGCTAAGAAAGGGACAGGGCTGGCCTGTGCTCAGGTGCCCTTAAGCTCCACCCCATACCACACTCATGAAACACCCCTATTTGAGCCACTCCAGTCATTTCCTTAAATTATTTAAATGCATAGGAAGAAAAAGATACCTTGTAATGTAGTTATACTGCAGCTACCTTTGCATATGTATTTTCTACTTTAAATACAAGAACCAGATCATGGTCAAATAGGGTTCTAGGAAGGGTACTAGATCACCACACCATAGCAGCCCCTCCTGCAGCAACCCCCAGCAGCAGCCCCCTCCTCAGCCATTCCAGTGTTCCATTATTTGGTTATCTCACCAGTTACCATGCATATGTTCTATTTGCTTCTACAGTGATTACAGATATTGAAACAAAATAGCACAAACACAGATAGCCACTTGCTAAACAATACAGTTTGACAATAAAAACAGACTTAGCATGAGCAGTAAACTTGTCTGCCCTTGAAACTCTCATTCATTGAAATGGCAAAACTCACATTCATTGAAACAGCATGAAAATCCACATTCATAGAAATTGAAAACCCACATTCATAGAAATGCATCTGGTTGATGGAGAATTAAGTTTACCTTTCAAAACAGACTCCTTGCACACATTTTGTTAGGGACATTCATACATGTATTTATTCTTTAATTCACTTTCCTGATTGTATTGAATTATATTCCCTGTATAATACAGTACCACTTGTTAGAATATGTTTTAAATTTGTAGTTTTAAACATTTTTAATAAGCAATGAGACAAAATTTATGAACCAAACACTACCCATTTCAAAAAATTTCAATAATAAAAGGCCACTCAAGACTTCTGTCATTATAATCCACCAATATTACTGCACAATCTCTGCAGAAGTTTAGAATGTTCTTATCTTCAGTTTTGAAACAGCTGGTACCAGAAATGCTATGGATGTTTGTGGGAGGGAGCCTATTCAAGCTAGGGACACTGAGTGTTGAGAGGAGTTTGCCAATTATTTTGTTTGGTTTAGAGATGTCAAGAAGGTACTGGTCAGAGCTACAAATTGAATGAACAGGGTATAATTGAGGAAGTTGAAATCATGTCAAAGTTCCTCTGTATTATTTTCATCCTCTACATCTTGTTCATATACTGCTGTAATATTTTACCTCCTGGGTCCACTTCTGCCCTATCATTTCCACAGAACTGGATTTTTGTTATCATCCTGTTACCCTTTTGTAGTCTCAGTCATTGCCCTGGGGCTATTATAAAAAAAAATAAAACCATTACTTTATGTTCATTCATATTTTCCAAGTCCGCTTGCATAGATATTCTAGCTTTACTATCCCAGGATAATTCTCACTGTCTGCTGTTACTTATTCTAACAGAGTATATACCCTCTAACCTTTATTCTCCTGCTCTTCTATGAATTACTCTTCTTAAAACAAAATAAAACACTTATTTTATTCCAGTTTTGTAATTCTTGTAAATTTGATATTATGCTTTCATACATGATATATGTTCTTCAGTTTTATAATTTGAACCTACTCCTCTGTTTATCTAATCCAGTAATTATTAATTATATTACTTTGTTGTATCTTGTCACTAATGATTTTTCTGTGTACTAATTGTATGCAAATAAAATAAATAAAATAAAACTTGTTTAGAGAACTTAACTTCTATTAGTGCATGAACTCATGCTGTCACCTGATGTGTTTTCATAGTTTGGACCATGTTATTACAGTTATTTCATATTGCATTCCAATCTCTTCCTACTATCATACAACCTCAATAAATTTATTACAAAGAAACAATTGTATTCTCTTGATATGGTCACGACAAAATAGTTAATTTATAGTTGCGTCTTTTATTCAACAAGATACATTTTTAAAGCAAGATTAAAGCAAGATTAACACAGTGTTTGATTCATCAACATTCTGTAAACTTGCCTATATACAGTATATATATATATATATATATATATATATATATATATATATATATATATACACACACACATACATGGACCAAATACATAATTTTGAGAATATAACTGGATTCTATAAGCCCACATCTGACTCATATGTTATATGCTGTTTAAATGTTCACAACACCAATGCCAGAACAATCAGGACACATACTGTTTTATAGGACCACAGAATAAACAAGGATGTTGTGCCACAAGACCAGTTAGACCCTGCCAATAGGGAGGAACAGTACAAACAGAGTCTGTGGAAAACATAGCAATATACACACACACACATACCTACTCTCTCATACAGCAACATACACATACCTTTTCTTTCATACAGTAACTAACAACTAGTCTAAATTCCTACTCTCTCAAACACACAGATAAGTACTTTCTCATACAGAAATAAACAAAACAACTATTTTAAATTATACACATACACATCTACTTTCTCTCTGTTAGCAGCACACACATACACTTCTCTCATACAAACAGATGGGGTTATTGAAATTTTTCTCTTGCATACAGTAACAAACAGTTTGAATTACACATGCATACATTTACTTACCATCTTTCTAACTCAAACTGCCACATGGACTTAGCCCCCCTTCACAGAACTGCTAGCTTAAAATTTACATGACTGAACTGCTGAACACACTTACACTGAACTAAGGATGCCGCATGATGCAGTCTTAACGAGAAGACGCTAATAACCCGCAATCGACCTGCCAGATGTAAAAAGTGGGAGCCCCACACCCCATGGTTCAACTTCCACTTCCGCCCTTGTTTTTTTTTTTTTTTTTTTTTTTTTTTAGTTAGTGCATTCTTTCTTCCCGCACCTGCTGCAAGCACTGGGAAGAAAGAATGCAGTAATTAAAAAAAAATAAATAATGCCTAAGGCCGGCCATGGAAAGGGAAGCTCAGTATGAGAGATGTAACCATGCCTTAGTAGGCAATGCTATGCAAATGAGGATAAGGATAGTGAATCCCAAATTTCCCCAGCATGTGAACCATGTCCCAAGAGTGTAAGTGCAGGAGTAGGTGAGTAGTAGAGTAGAATATAGGTAACATCATGAGGGGGTGTGCTGGAAAGGCTGTAAGCTTATTGGAGCACAGTGTCTTGTGTTTGCCCTGAGTTGCTCAGGATTGCAAGAGGCATGTCTACAGTTGTCCTTTTTGAAAACCAGAAACCAAAGGTGCACGCCATGAAAATATCTGAAATTTCTTGTAAATATGCACACAGCGTGTGTGCTCGTTTGCGCGGCACTGCCCTGGGCGGAAACAGAAAGTGAAAAAAGAAAATAAGTAGTAGGAAATTAACCAAGGAGAACTAGCAGAGCTGCCAGGTGAAATATATCAGAATCAGCCAATTACACAAGCAGCAGACTAGCCCAGCCCAGTCCAGCACTTTAAACTCTGCAAACAGCATTCTTCCATGTAATTTTCCCAAGAACTCTGCAACACTGCAGTATACAAAGAGGGAAAGCTTAAAAGCTTTAAAGTCAGACAAAATGTTAGGGGCTGCTCTTGCTATTATAAACCAACATGTGCAAGGTGCTGAGGGTGGTGATGTTGTGAATGCTGCTGAGCAACCCACAGTGAGGAGACAGAGAAGAGTGTACAGACCCAGGGTAACCTACCAGGGGCTACATGAGCTGGAGATAGTGGAGCGCTATAGGGTGGACAGAGACCTCCTGCAGCAAATTGTTGAGCTGTGCCGGCCACGCCTCACACACAGAACCAACAGAGGGGAACCCATCCCAGTGGATACCAAGGTATGTGTTGGTCTAAGAATACTAGCTACAGGTACCTTCCACAGACCAACTGGTGATATGATGGGGATTTCACAGGCATCAGCATCCAGGGTTCTGCACCAGTTCCTGGATGATATGTCAGCACATGTCGGTGAGCACGTATATTTCCCCAATTTCCGTGAGGCATTGGCCAGCAATATGTGTCTTTTCCACCAAATAGCAGAATACCCTGAGGTAATGAGTGCAATAGACTGCATGTACATACACATCAAAGCACCACCCGGTGAGTGGGGTAGGGTCTACATCAACCGCAAGGGCTTCCCCTCCATCAATTGCCAGGTTGTGTGCGATGCCCAGGACATAATTATGAATGTGTGTGCTGGCTGCCCTGGAAGCTATCACGATTCCCACATCTGGCATCTGATGCAGCTGTACCAGAGATTTGCCAATGGGAACATCCCTGATGGTCACCTAGTGGGGGATGCTGGATACGCATTGGAGCTGTGGCTGATGACACCCATCAGAAATGCACACACACACCCAAACAAGAACTCCATAATGAGGCACATGCACAAACAAGAAACATAATTGAGCAAGTGTTTGGGATGCTCAAGTGATGGTTCCGGTGCCTGGACACATCTGGTGGAGCCTTGCAGTACTCACCAACTACATGTACCCAAATTGTCATGGTATGTGCCATGTTACACAATATGATCCTGCAGAAACAGCTGCAGAAGGAACAACATGGGGCAGGGCCAAACAGCCCCCCACCATTGCCAAGGCCTGCACAGGTACAGCGTGACTCGGAGGAGGAACGACCTGAGCCTGCCCCAGTAAGCAGAAGGAGGCATGCCTAGTATGCCCTGGCCTTGGCAAAGAGGCAATGCATAGCACATACACTGACTCAGTAGGAACCCTGGAAATGACACCTCTCTCTGACTTGGACATACAGTAAAAGGGATGCCTAACTTGACAGTACTTGTTTTCAAACATGTATAGGAAGTGTCATATGAGTCCCTGTTTTAAACAATATAAAGCATTGCTAAGGAAATTTTACCAGTACTGAGCATATTTAAATACAATTGCATGTGGCTGTGCACCGCACTAACCAACAAACATCGGGCAACATCGGGCAAAGTTGGGCAATGTTGGGCAAAGTCAAGCAAAGTTGGGTAAACACGCTCACACCTGCTTTACTGTTCCTTAACCAGTCAGGTCTGCCCAGCAGGAAAATAAAAAGCAGTAACAGGGCTCGAACTCAGGATACTGTGCACTATAGTCACAGTACTGAACCACTAAGCCATGACAGCATTTCACTGGCACAGACACAACTTAAGTCACTCACACATACCAGTTGGGGGGTCACATACCTAACATTTACAGCCAGCAGGACAATAGCAGACAAACGCAAACACAAACAAATGCTGTATCATTCCCTCTGAAGAGGCATATGAGTAACCTCCCCGCAGGCCTATGCAGACAGATAACAGCAGGCCAGGCAGTGTGATGTGGGTTTCCAGTACAATAGGCAGCAGTACAGACTGAACTGGAGTACCTGACATAGCAGTGCAGGCCTAGCAAATGTGTATAAGTGTCAGGTGTACCCCTCATCTTATGTACACCCACAGTAATAATCAGGTGTGCCCCCCAGGTAGAAATGTAGAAATAATAGCTGCCCCCCTGTATGTAGAAATGTTGATAAGTCTATGCAAATTGACTCATGGAAGCTCTGCAGGCACAGCATGCTTCCTGTCGATGTACAACACAAAGCTGAGCCCTGAAGTAAAAAACAACTTTATTTTTCACACACATATAGTATATATGCCCATAGTGGACATGCTCACACACTTAAATTTATACAATTTCAGTCAGCAACATGCTGAAAGGTCATACTGGGCATGCTCACACATGTAGGCCATGTCTGAAAACAGCAGTGGGCCACACATATCTGGCAGTTGCAGATCTTACTCCAGACACTTGTCACTATTCACCAATCCTGCATTGCGCACACAGTGATATGAAAACAGATCCATATAATATATTGGACCCCTGTCATAATCAAACTATGTACTACAAGTACTTAAGTTGTTCAAAGAAAGTGAAAATCCAAAGAAGATCAATAAATCTCCGATCAGTATCATCAAGAAACAATGAGCACTCCTAACATTATCCAAGCCATGTTCTGGCAAACATATTGCCAAAGAGTCCATAGAGAACCATGAAGCTTTTGTTTTCTATGTCATAAATATCAATGTAAACTCATATATGTTCTGAGTCAGTGCAAAGTGTAAATGAATACATGTACATGACTGACACTGCCAACATCTTGTCAGACAGGTTCATACATATTTACCCTCTTCTCACTGGCAAAATGGCCTATTACCATACCTGGAGATTGTGAAAACCCAGAAATTACATATACAATGGTTAAACAGCTCTATCCAAACCTAAAAACATGGCATCTATGGGAGGACATGGTTTCCCTGGCTGTGTCATATGTGAACTCCAAAATAAACAGACCCTGCACTTGAACAGTCTGTTGAGACTCACCCTCTGTACAGGATATGAAACTGTTGGATGGTTTACGCAATGTTTGGCACACTCCACAAGTGTTGGTGCACAACAGACCATGGGAAGACGGTTCATACATATTTACCCTCTTCTCACTGACAAAATGGCCCATTACCATACCTGGAGATTGTGAAAACCCAGAAATCACATATACAATGGTTAAACAGCTCTATCCAAACCTAAAAACATGGTGTCTATGGGATGACATGGTTTCCCTGGCTGTGTCATATGTGAACTCCAAAACAAACAGATCCTGCACTTGAACAGTCTGTTGGGACTCACCCTCTGTACAGGATATGAAACTGTTGAATGGTTTACGCAACGTTTCGCACACTCCACAAGTGTTGGTGCACAATAGTTCATGGGAACTATAGTCTTATAAGCCTAATAAGCCTGATCTGCAAGGCCATGGAGTCCATCATTATGGAACTCATAAACAGAGCTATTGGGAGCCTACAAACACCCAACCCTACCCATTTTGGTTTGGTCAGGGGCAGATCATGGTTCCTAAACTTGCTAGACAGGTTTCAAGGCAGTCACCCAGGACACACATCAATGAAATGAGCTCCACACGGCATATATAGACCTTGAAAAGCACTTTTCCAACATCCCACACACGTCGTATCCACAAAATCAACAACATGTGCATAAACACGTATATCATCTGATAGATTGCCAACTGGGGCACAGATAGATCCCACAAAGTAAGACTTGTGGTCTCCCATTCAAGCTGGTAACAACTGCTGTCCCCCATGGCTCAGTCCTGAAACTCCTCCTGTCTGGTGTATACTTTTCAGAAATACAGTCAAACACACAAGGGCTATGTTTAGCAAAGTTTGTGGATGACTGCAAAAAGGTTGTCATAATCAATGTTTGGGACAACAGAGACATCCTTAAAAAGGATCTCAGTCAGACAGATGTGGTGTCAAAATTATGGCCTCGAGCTACAGTCATACAAATACCACATAGATGCCAACACCCTAAATATGCAGGTAATAATAAGGGATCTATGGACACATGTGGATAGTCATCTCTACTTCCAGAAACACATTCATACAGTGGTTAGAAAATCATGCTATGTGTTCCCACAAATTGCCAAGGTCTTTGCATGTAGGTCAAAGGAGGTTCCCTCTACTCATCAGTCATCAGACCCATCAGAGAGTATCACGGCACACTTGCGATGAATCTGACTAGGCACCTTCAGCAGCTGGAAAGACCACTGAAGTACTTCAACAAGAGGATTACTGGCCTCAAACAGTTGCCCCATGCAACAAGACTGAATATAACTCAATCTGTACTCTGTTGCGTACTTTCTACTCAGGCGATCTCTGCGCAACAGACAGGTCCATGTCCAATGCAGAACTGATGTACATGGGCTATCTGAAGTAAAGCCAAGCTCACTGTGCCACATGCTCTAGGGATATCATCATAACAACAATAAATAGAACATATTGGAGGGATACATTACTAACTCACAGACTTCCCTTGCTTTGGAACAGGCTCCCAACCTACATTAAGCTGAGTCCGTAACTGACACTCTTCCAGAGGAGCCTTGATGAGTGTATGTGAAACTGAACTGTAACACCATGGATCACTTCATCAGCTGTACTACACAGAGGCCTAAGGAACTAACACCATGTGTGGTGATAGCTGCACACTCTGGGCATACTAATATATGCCTTCAGGCAGATAGTCTATTATATATTTATATATGTAGGGGGAACACAGTATAATAAGCCAAAGATGGATGGGCAGAGATATATGTAAGAGGGTGACCATGACAGGAGCCATCCAGGACTGTCTCACCCAGCACACATCCCAATGGCACAAATGACATAAGGTGCACATCTCACCCACTGTACATAACAGCCCCCAGTATCTGTAAGCATTACAGTGTATGTGGTCCATATGTCTGCTGTACAACATGACTGTACAATGAAGTACACCTCTACAATCTGTAGACATGTACCTGTCACATAGGTTCATAGGTATGTAGTAGACTACCTTCACAAAGGCATATATTAGCCTAGACAAGTTGTGCAGCTTTCACCACCCCATTGGGTAGTCTCCCAAGCCATAGTTCTAATAATTATTACCTTAAGCCCCTTCCTAGTGGGGCTGCTGATGTGACTCCTGGCATGAATTGTCTGTTTCCCATCCACTCATCAAGGTTCCTATTGAAGAGTGTCAGCGAGGGGCTTTGTCTGATGCATCTGTCTGATGCACATTGGGACTCTGTTCCACAGTAAGGCAAGTGTCTGGGATGGTACTCTATCCCACCAGCATGTTGTATTCATTGTTGTGATGAGGTTCATATCCCTGGAGTGTGTAGTGAAACTCAATTTTGTTATCCGTAGATGGAGCATGTTCAACAGTTATGTGTTGGACATGGCTCTGTATGTTAGGCAGAGTGTACCTCTGAGTAGGTGGTACACAACGGAGAACAGATTTAGTTTTACCAGTTGTGTTGCATAACACAAATGTTTGAGGCCAGTAATTCCCTTGGTGAGGTACCTCTGTGGTCTCTACAGCTGCTGGATATGCTTAGTTGAGTACATCCAAAATGGTGCATTGTACTCAATGATGGGTCTGATTACTTAAGAGTAGAGGGCCTCCACTACCTCTTTTGATTCTGATGCAAACCCTTTGTTGATTAGGTGGGCCACATAGGATTTCCCAATAACCTTGGCAACATGGTTGTCAAAGAAAAGATGACTGTCTACTTGTATCCACAGATCCCTTATTACCTTGTCAATTTTAAGGGGTAACACCAATGTTGTAGTTTGTGGGTACTTTGTTTTCACCAAAGGGGATTACTATGCATTCTTCCACACTGAGCTTGAGGCCATGATTCTGACACCACATATCTGTCTCATAGAGTCCGTTCTGGAGAATATTTGTGTCATCCGGGGAATCTATTATGGCAAACACTTTACAGTTCCCAGCAAACTTAGTCAACCACAACCCTCCTGTGTTGACATGTACTTTTGAGGTCTATACCAAACAGGAGGGACCCCAGGACTGAACCCTGGGGAACACCAGTTGTTACCAGTGTAGAGTCTGACATGTAGCCAGCAACTCTTAATTTGTGGGATAAATTTGTGAGCCAATTTGCAATCCATCATGTGATGTATGGATTCATGCCCAGGTTAGTGAGTTAATCTATGATACCTGACTGGAGAATGGTGTCAAATGCCTTAGTGAGGTATAGGTAGGCTATGTGGAGCTCATTTCAGTCATCTATAGCCTGGGTAACTGTCTCAAAGAAATCCACCCAGTTCAGGAGGCGTGATCTACATTTGATGAAGCCAAACTGGGTGTGCTCAACTGTGTGCAGGTTCCCAATGTCTTTATTGTTGACTTCCATTATGATTGGCTCCATTGCCTTGCAGATCAGACTTGTCAGGTTCATAGAGTGTGAATGCCAAGGGTCTTTTGTGGTCCCTCCCCTGTGGAGTGGGAAGAACGTTGCTGTGCAACATTCTATGGGTACATATCCTGTAGAGAGCATGTAGAGAGAGAGGTGCAGGTATCCTTGATGAATATGGATACATCCCCACCCTATGTGCTATGATCCAAGTTTTGATGCTGGAAGGTATGGAATGAGTAGTATCCTGGTAGTGCTGGTGTGCTCTCTGGAGTCTTGAACTAGGTTTTTGTTACTGCACAGATATCAATATTCTCCAAACTGAGATGTGCCACGAGTGTGTGCATCTGGAGGCCGAGATTTCTGGCAATGAGTAGCATTTAGCTCACTTTGTGGTTATGTGTGTTGGTTACGGGGTTTGGTTTGCCCTGAGTGACCGGTGTTCCACACCTGAAGTCAATGCCTCATTGGTCCGATCTGACCATAAGTTAATTACCCTACATATCCACATTCTGACCCCACCCCCATTAAGGAAACCATGTTAAAAAATATATCCAAAGACAACTTCATGATTCTTAAGAAGTGGTGAACTTCAGGACACCCATGCAGATGAAAAATACAGTTACAACTACTGAATCCTATACAATTGCACTTTATAAGAACTTACATGATTGGATGGATTGTGCTATCCCAAACAGAACCAAGATGCTAAAGGAAGCCAATCTGGTGGTCCCCTGCCATAAAAAAACTGCACAACAGAAGGAAGAAAGTGTTGCAAAATGGGGTAAAACCCATGAGTGGAGGAGCTCCCTGGTCAGCCTCAGTAAGAAGCTGTGATCCCTAATAAAATCCTCCAAAGCTAGTTACGAAAACAAAATTGCCACTGATCCTAAAGACAACCACAAAGCATTCTATAGCTATGTCAAGAATCACAATGGCAACACTCAGATTTGCTCTGAGTTACAACACAATGGCACTAAATATACAGACCCAACTGATATTGCCAACATCCTGGCAGATAGGATCAGTGCTAACTTTACCCCCCTCTCACCCATGAAAGAGCCCATCTCTATACCGGAAGAATGCAAAGCTGCTGTCATCATGGCTGCACAGGTAAAAACCACTCTCCAAAGCCAGGAACACAGCATCCATGGGACCAGATAACATCCCAGGCTGTGTTCTACACAAACTACAGAACGAACTAGCACCACACCTAAGTACCATGTTCAATCATAGCCTTACCTCAGGCTTTGTGCCTGCTGAATGGTGCACAGGTATGGTTATCCCACTACACAAGCGGGAGCCACCATGGATCCAGGGAACTAATGCCCCAGTAGCCTGATGAGCCTGGTCTGCAAGGCCATGGAACGTATCATCATGGAACTTATAAACAAAGACATTGGTAATCTCCAAACTCTGGACCACAACCATTTTGGGTTTGTAAAAGGCAGATCATGTCTTCTAAACCTGATAGACTTCTTTGAAGCAGTCATCAGAGTCGTAGACAAGGGTAAGGTGATTCACACAGCCTATCTAGATCTTGCCAAGGCTTTCAACACCATCCCCCACTCTGGAATTATAGATAAACTCACTAAACTAGGTATAAATCCCTATGTCACATGATGGGTTGCCTACTGGCTCACTGACAGAACCCACACTGTGAAAGTAGCAGACTCCAAGTCCGACATCAGACCAATGACAAGTGGAGTACCACAGGGTTCAGTTCTGTGTCCTGTCCTGTTTGGTATCTACTTCCCTGAAGTACAGGCTAACACAGAAGGTCTTTGGCTAATGAAGGTCCCAGATGACTGCAAACTAGGAGCCATAATCAAAACTACTAACAATGTGGACATCCTACAAAAGGGCCTCACTGAGACAGATGCCTGGTGGCAAAGCCATGGCCTCAATCTCAATGCCAAAAAGTGCATTGTCATCCCCTTTGTTAAAAACTCTGTACCCATGAACTACAACATAGGCGGTAGTATACTTAACAGTGAAAGTGTGATAAGAGACCTTGGGACACAGGTGGTCAGTAGAATCTCCTTTGATAATCACATTGCTACAGTAGTCAGGAAATCATTCTATGTGGCACACCTCATCACCAAAGGTTTCTCATGCAGAAAAAAACAGGTTATTGTTCCCCTCTCCTCATCACTCATTAGATCCATTATAGAGTACAACGCCCCTTTTGGTATGTACCTCACAAGACATCTATAACAACAACTGGAAAGCCTGCAGAAATACCTCACAAAGAGGATTAGTGGCCTCAAATACATGCCCTATACAGACCATCTCAAAACACGCCAGCTTTACTCTGTCTCATATCGCCTACTCAGAGGTGATCTCTGCCTAACATGCAAAGCTATGTCAAACACAGAGCTGTTGGACATGCTCCACTTAAAGAAATCCCAATCTCTCTGAGCTTTGGCCCCAAAACCCAGACCAAAATACAAAAGGAGGGGGTGTATCCATTTTCATAAAAGATCGACCAAAAAACACACCACCGGCACACGTCCAGGAAACTGTGTAAGGAACGTAGCTAGAACAGCAGCTCTTGAATGCAAAATACAATCCACGAATAATCCACCAACGAAGCTAATAAAGCAACTACTTTATTGCACAATCCACTTAGACAAGTACAAACACTAGTTAAGTGCTTTCATCTGCCATGTGCAGACTTCATCAGAACTAGTGCATCCACCATTACAACAAATTTAAACAAGACACAATGTATCAAATCTTCACTAGATGTATGTAGTCAGTATAATAAATATGATAAACATGTTAAATATGCAATACTTCTTACAATTACCCTGGTTAAAAACTTAAAATGTGTTAATAAAACATACACTTGTAAAAACACTTATAAAACTTATAAAAAGTACATATATAAATATTGTAAATACCTCATGAACAACTATACCACTGATTTGATGACAGGAAATCATTGTTTGCTAGTATTAGAACATACTATTACTTGGAATCCATGATCAGAAAAGGTTTAATACTGATATATTCATTAATACCTGGACTCCTAGTAGCATCTGTCAGCATCTGCCATTTGCTTTCCTTACATGCTAATCTTGTTTTCCTATCGCCTCCATATAATGTATCCGGCTCTTGGTCTTGTTTAAATTTGTTGTAATGGTGGATGCACTAGTTCTGATGAAGTCTGCCCATGGCAGATGAAAGCGCTTAACTAGTGTTTGTACTTGTCTAAGTGGATTGTGTAATAAAGTAGTTGCTTTATTAGCTTTGTTGGTGGATTATTCGTGAATTGTATTTTGCATTCAAGAGCTGCTGTTCTAGCTACGTTCCTTACACAGTTTCCTGGACATGTGCCGGTGGTGTGTTTTTTGGTCGATCATTTCATTTCAGTCATTTTCATAAAGGATACCTACACCTCCAGGTTAGTAGCACAGTACGAGGCCTCAGAGACCATCCAAGTGCAACTAACAGTGGGAAAAGCTGCTTATCAGATCGTAGCCTGCTACAGATCACCTACCTTGTCTCAGGACCCTCACTCAGCATTCCTGAGAACACTGGAAAATATAAAGGTCCTACCAAACACCATGATATTAGGAGATTTCAATTACCCAAACACTGACTGGGAGAATTACTCAAGTACAAACTCCTTTACCCAATGCTTCCTAGAGTTTATAAACTCAAACACCCTGGAACAGCTGGTCACTATGCCCACTAGAGGTGACAACATACTGGACCTGATCATCACCAACATGGGGGATTAGTGTTCCACACCAGAGGTAAACCCCTTGCTGGTAAGATCAGATCATAAAGTAAGCACACTGGACATCCACATCCCGACCCCTCCCGCAGTCATGGAAACCACTGTGAAAAACTTTTCAAAAGCAAACTTCCCACTTCTCAAGACCGAAGTGGAAAGTTTCAAAGCCTCCTTGCTACAGGATAATGCTATCCAATCTGCAGAATCCTTTACAAGTGCATTATATGAGCATCTACAGGGATGCATGGATCGAGCCATCCTGAATAAAACCAAGACTCACTCCTCCAAAAAGAGGAAACCAGTCTGGTGGTCCTTGGCCATAAATAAGCTATACAACAGAAGGAGGAAACTACTACATGATAGAGCAAAATTCCAAAAAGGAAAGGCATCACTGATCATTATTAGCAAGAAACTACGATCGCTCATAAAACAATCCAAGTCCAGTTTCTAAAGAAAAATTGCGAAGGAATCTAAAGATAACCACAAAACCTTCTTTAGCTATATCAAACATTTAGGTGGCAACTCTCAGATATGCTTTGAGCTACTGCAAAATGGCAAAAAATACACTGAACCAACTGACATTGCCAAAATCCTGGCGGACAAGTTTAGTGCAAACTTCACCCCCCCCCCTCACCCCCAACAGGTCCTGTGTCCATCCCAGAAGAATGCAGAGCCCTAGACATCACGGACATGCAGGTAAAAACAGCCCTCTCCAAAGTTAAGAACACAGCATCAATGGGACTGGATGGTGTTCCAGGCTGCGTCTTACACGAGCTCCAAAAGGAACTAAACCCTCACCTAAATTCACTGTTCAGACTAAGCCTTACCACAAGCTATGTTCCCAAAGAATGGCATACAGCAACAGTCATCCCGCTCCACAAAGGTGGTGCCACAACAGAACCTGGGAACTATGGTCCTATAAGCCTGACCAGCTTGGTCTGCAAATCTATGGAGCGAATTATCATGTAACTCATAAAAAGAGACATTGGGAACATCCAGGCACTGGACCCTACCCAATTCGGCTTTGTTAAAGGCAGATCCTGTGTCCTAAACCTAGTTGACTTTTTGAAACCATTACCAAGGCCATAAGATGCAGGGAAGGTAGTCCACACAGCCTACCTGGACCTCATTAACGCCTTCGTCACCATTCCCCACTCTGGCATCTTACCAGCTTGAACATTAACCCCTATGTCATGAGATGGATGGCCAACTGGCTCATGGATAGAACACACATGGTCAGAGTTGCGGGTGCCATGTCCAATTCTAAACCAGTCACAAGTGGCATCCCACAGGTTTCGGTCCTGGGACCCCTTCTGTTCAGTATATACTTCTCTGAGATACAGGCAAGCATGGGAGGATTATGGCTGAACAAGTTTGCAGATGACTGCAAACTGGGGGCCATAATCGACTCTCCAGCTGACACAGACATCCTCCAGAAGGGTCTTACGGAGACAGATACCTGATGTCAAAACCATGGACTCAAGCTGGATGCCAAAAAATGCATAGTCATCCCCTTTGGAAAAAACAAAGTGCCCACATATTACCACATAGGTGGTAATCCACTAGGTATGGAAAATGTAATTAGGGACCTGGGGACCCAGGTAGATTGTAACCTCTATGTTGATAAGCACATTGCCAAAGTGGTTAGATATTCCTTATATGTAGCCTACCTAATCATGAAAGGGTTCACCTTTAGATCGAGAGGTCATTATGCCCCTCTGCTCATCACTCATTAGGCCCATAATAGAGTACAATGCCCCATTTGGTATGTAGCTTAATTGGCACATGCAACAGCTGGTAAGACCACAGAAGTACCTCACCAAGAGGATCATGGGCCTCAAAGAGATTTCCTATGCAGCTCGACTAAAGAAACTCCAGCTCTACTCAGTTGCTTACTGCCTGCTCAGCGGTGATCTATGCTTGACTTATAAGACCATGTCCAACTCAGAATTAATGGACATGCTCCACCTCAAGAAAAACAAATATCTTAGAGCCACATGCTCTAGTGAATCATACCTCAGCAAAGCAATAAACAGGACATACTGGAGGGATATATTCCTGTCCCAGACACTTCCCTCGCTCTGCAATAGAATCCCAGTTGATGTTAGGTAGAGCCCCTCGCAGACTCTCTTCAAGAGGAATCTTGACGAGTGAATGGGAAATTGTAAATTTACCCCTGGGATCACTTCAGTGGCCCTGCTAGACAGAGGCCCAGGAAACTAATTTAAAAGGGAGACAAACACCAACACATTCTGGCTAGGCTTATAAATGCCCTATAGCAGATAGCCTAGTACCTACATATGAACCTATGAACCTACATGCTCTAGGGACCTAAACCTTGTCACCACAATAAACAGAACATGCCGGAGGGATAGATTCCTGTCCCAGAGACTTCACATACTCCGGAATAAACTACCTAGCTATATCAAACAAAGCTCCTCATTAGCACTCTTCAAGAAAAATCTTGATGATTGGATGGGAAATAGGAAATTCACCCTGGGGATCACTTCTGTGTCTCTGCTCGACAGTGGCACAGGAAAATAAATTTCTTGGGTGGCAAAAGCCAGAGTACCTTTTTGGCTGGGCTTGTATAGACCCCAGGCCGATAGCCTAGTACCTACCTATGAACATATGAACCTTTAAGCCTTGCCTAAAAATGGTAATATGGGGGCAGCAAGAGCCTTGGCCAGTATTCAGAAGCTTAGCGGCAACAGGTGCAAACCATCTGTAGTGAAGCAACAAGGCTTGTCTATCATGTCATCACAGGCAGACAGAGACTGGATCCCCTTTGAATGACACCAGAAGCTCAGCCAATTGTTGAAGTTTATCCTCTTTCTGTTATATTGCAGTATCATGTAAGTGAAGGTAAGATGCTACTCAAGGTTTGAACCTGTATGTGTCAGCATGTGGTGCATCAACCCATATATGATATGGTCATGGCCTATGCATACAATACACTCATAATACACCTAGTATGTTAAGCCTGCTGAAGTTAGCAAATGTGTAAAAAACCTTTGTGCAAACTGTCAGCAAGTAATGTCTGTATTGCACCCTGTAACTCCATATTGCTTGCTGAAGTGTAAAGACATACTTATTTTGGATTAAGAACACCGCACTTGCCAACTGTGTGTGTGTGTGTGTGTGTGTGTGTGTGTGTGTGTGTGTGTGTGTGTGTGTGTGTGTGTGTGTGTGTGTGTGTGTGTGTCTCCCTGGGGAGAGAGCAACCTTTTTGGAGACTACTCACACCCCTTAAAAGTGATATGCTCATCTTTATCAAGTCTGATTATGTCAACATCCTACAAATACACCTGTGGAAAGCTAAAATCCCAGTAATGTGTATAGCGCATTGTGTAAATGCATACTGCTATAGTATCATAATGTAGTTAGGTAGGGGTTTGCATCCTGCACTTGCCAACTGTGTGAGTTTGTATGCCCCCTTCGGGAGAAGCAACCTTTCTGGAGACTACTCACACCCCTTAAAAGTGGTATACTCAACTTTGTCAAGTCTGATGATGTCACCATCTTACAAATACACCTGTGGAAAGATGAAATCCAGTAATGTGTATAGCACATCGTGTAAATGTGTACTGCTGTAGTATCATAATGTAGTCAGGTAGGAATCTGAATCCTGCACTTGCCAACTGTGTGAGTGTGTGTTTTCCTGGGGAGGAGCAACCTTTTTGGAGACTATTCACACCTCTTAAAAGTGGTATACTCATCTTTGTCAAGTCTGATGATGTCACCATCCTACAAATAAACCTGTGGAAAGTTGAAATCCCAGTAATGTGTATAGCACATCGTGTAAATGCATACTGCTGTAGCATCATAATGTAATGAGGAAAGAGTTTGAATCTCGCACTTGCTGACTCTGTGTGTGTGTGTGTGTGCGCTCCAGGTTGTGACACCGTTGGCCAATGTGGAGTGGATTTTGATTTTTCTAGTGTATGACATATCACAATGA
Organism: Protopterus annectens; assembly: GCF_019279795.1. Lineage (NCBI taxonomy): Eukaryota > Metazoa > Chordata > Ceratodontiformes > Protopteridae > Protopterus > Protopterus annectens. The sequence goes on along the minus strand of NC_056731.1, from coordinate 1,070,470,563 downwards.
CAACTGTATGTCCATTACACATGTAAGGTAGCTGTGGGGCAAATCCATACATATACATGTGACCTCAAGTATTTCATAGGTGGGTACTCTGCTTTCTCCATGAATGCATCTGTTATCTTTGCCAAAGAGTGCTGGCACTTTCCAGACCTGAGGTCACTTCTGTATGCTTGTGACAAGCTTAGCCACTGCAGTGATCCCTGGGCTATGTTTTCCGTTTCACATCCACTCATCACGGTTTCTATTGAAGAGTGTGAGTGAAGGTTTATGCTTGAGGTATATTTGAAACCTGTTCCAAAGCAAGCAAAGTCTGGCAAATATGACTAATCATTATAGGTGTGCAACAACCTCTGTGGATCTGCATGCAAACCCATTATTGCTTATGTGCTCCACAGAGGGATTTCCAAAACCCTTTGGTAATGTGATTATCAAAGGAGAGATGACTTAACACATGGCTCCATCTATACATTAGTACCTGTTCCACATTTTGGGGGCTACTACCTGTGTTGTACTCTGGGGATACTTTCTTTTCTAAAAGTGGATAACTATGCTTTCTTTGCCTTATAGCTTTACAGCATGAGTTTGACACCAGGTGTCTGTCTGTATAATAGCCTTTTGGAGGATGTGTGTGTCATCTGGAGAATAAAGTATAGCCCACAGTATGCATTGTCATCAAACGTGGGCAGACATATCCCTACCATGTTTGCTTGTACCTAAGAAAGCTATATGCCAAACAGGAGTGGTCCCAGGACTGAGTGCAGGTGAATACCACTTGTTACTGGAATAGAATAGTACATGGAGGCTGCAAATGTTACTGTGTGTCCTACATCTGTGTGTCAGTTGTCAAGCAATCATCTAACAATTGTTTATGGTCAGTCTATTGAGGTTATGTATAATACCAGTATGTGGGATGGGTATGAATTGCCATTGAGCTATAGCTTGGCTGTGTTGACCTCCCCTCCCTCACCTATAGCCTTGTTGACTGGCTTGAAGTCTACTAGGTGTAGAAGCAATGATCTGGCCGTTATTGAACCTAAGTGGGTATGGTGCAGTGTTTGCAGGTTCATAATGTCTCTGTTAATGAGTTCCATAATGCTGTGCTCCATAGCCTTCAAGATGACATTGGTCTGGCTTATAGGATGAGAGTTTCCAGGACCTGTTGTAGTTCTACCCTTAATCAATTTATGTTAACATTTGCACTGGGTGTGACAAGGGTGGACATGTTTAAGAATAAGTATATTAGAGGGTCAGGCCAGGTTTGAAGGTTAGTACACCATGCCAGATAGGCAGAATTAAGTTGGTTTGTACATGTGCTGAGGAGGTATGCAGAGTATATTGTGAAATAGATGCTAAGGATGAAACCACAAGGTAACAGGAAAAGAGGAATGCCTAAGGTGAGGTTTATGGATGTGGTGAGAGAGGACTTGCAGGTGGATGGTGTGACAGTGCAAGATGCAGAGGGCAGGAATAAATGATGTACTGTGGTGACCCCTAATGGGAGCATCCGAAAGGAGACAAAGAAGAAGACGTTGTAGCTCAACCCTTGTGGACTGTGAACAGCATTACCGTGTGTCATTCCACAAGTATGTAACCTGTATAGATGCTGCATCTGGACATAGCATTTAGGTGAGTGGTGACTTCATATGTCAGCTTGTGTATGACACAGTCAGGGACACTGTCCAGTACCATTGCCACTGGGGTGTGTACTTTGTTAAAGAGATGTTTTAACTAGAGTGCAATTGAATCATCAGGTTTTACATTCTTTAGGTCTGGAAATGTGGCCCTTGTGTAATGACAGGGTGGTGAAATCCGCATTTAAACTGTCTGACAAGGAATTGGTAATGTCAGTCAGATAAGTGTACTTTGTGACCATTTACATTACCTGTAACCCGATCTGAGATTTCCCCTGTAGATTATGAACAACACTGAAGAAAGCTTTAGTGTTGTCTTTGGAATCTTTGCCATTTTGTATTTTGAAGCTTGCTTTGTATGTTTATTGAGGGATTGTATTTTCCCAATGATACTGACCAGAGAAGTTATACCTTCTTGGAATGTAACTCTTTTTGGTACAACTTCACACCTTCTATTATATATTTAATTTATGGCAGGGGTCCATGAAACTAATGGACTTTTACTGTATAAGTGAGAATTTCTTGTGTTTGTGATAGCACGGTCCATGCAACCCTGTAGGTGAACAGTGTGCATTAATAAAGGATTATGCAGCTGGGACAGTGTTAACCTTAGTAATGCAAACCAATGACAGACAGCAACAGCAGCATCACCCACAGCACAGTGTCAACCAGTGTCATGCACACACATGCATACTCAAATTCCAAAATGTGTGTTGTACAATGCACACTGGCCACCAATAGAAAGTATGGAGTGTTAACACTGGCCAAGACAGGGCATGTCACCCTGCCCATGTGTTCAATATGCACGTACACGCAGGCAGTGCACCTCCACCATGTTCTCAAATGTACATCTGCAAACCTGTGCTGCACACACCCCACACTTACTGTCCACTGTATAACACATGCTGACACAACTACACACATCAGCCAAGTGGCACATGGGCAAACAAAACACAATTGGAATAAACACTGGTGGAAACAATACGTCATTGCTAATTACAGCTTTAATTCATCATGCCTGCTCAGCTACACCTTCAAGGATATCATTACACTTTACTGCTGACAACATGCTGCACATTCAACCATTGCTATACTTTATTAAAGTCACCCTGTGCATCAGCGCCATGTTAGCCTGTTCCTGCATCAATGTTACAGATGACAGGAGGTGGCACAGTTTTCATCATATGCACAGGGTGTGTTGTTGGTTTGCCAGAGGCCTACACTGAGTCATACAATTGACATGTGTGTGTGAGTGTGTGTGTGAGGGCCATGAGTACTGTTATGGGCCAATGTTGATGTAATGTGTGTGGGTATGTGTTTGACCTAGGTTTCTGGTTTATGTGTGTGTGTCTGCATGCACACAGTTCCACCATGTGGCTGCCATATACGGGGATTTGTGAGACAGTTACAGACTGTACCTGGCAAGCATTACAGATCACCATCTTTGGCCACAGATACAGAACCTGTGCCTGGCAAGTGTGCTACAGACAGTATCAAGTACTAATCCAGACTGGGTACTATCCGAACAGGTTGACATATGTCCACTGGATCCAGGTCCCTGCTGGGACTGGCCAGAGCCACGTGTACCACTCCATTCATGTCTATGCCTCCATGACAGCCTGGAACATGCGTGTGGTAGAAAGAGGTGTGGCACATCTGCCAGGGGTATGATGACCAGCAGTGCTCTGATGAGAACCCCTGGGCATCTGCGTATGAGGTACCATTCTAGACATTTGGCTATGGCTGCTGTGTCCTGATACATGTGCCATAGATACCACACTGTCCTGACCAGTGCCAACCATACACTGTCCCTCAGCTAAGGGCAATGGTGATGATGGATGTAGAGGCAGTATGACAGTGTGCATGGATGGGGTGGAGACTTGTGTACTGTCAGTTGGTGGATCAACAACAAATCCTGACAAACCTGCCTGTGCCTCAACACTCCTCATGATCACTGTCTGTCTCAGTGACATCAGGTTCCCTGCTGTACTGAACCAGCCCCACCTCAGCACCTGTGATCAGAAAACAGGAATCACACTTTAAGACTTGAACATGATGTCAGACCAGATGTGCGCATGCACACATGCACACATGCACACATGCACACATGCGCACATGAACACATGCACACATGCGCACATGCACACATGCACACATGCACACATGCACACATGCACACATGCACACATGCACACACACAAAAATACACTCCTCCCTAAAGCAGACACACTCAACACCAGCAATCTCAGAACATACACAATAACAGATTATGGTGGGGTACAGTATCACAAGCAAAACAGTCATATCACAAATGTCAGCATGCAGGACATGTGTTGCTCAACAGCATGCAGTGCAAGTGTAGACAGTCCTTGTTACTAACAGTATACATGGCTTTGATGCATGTGCTTTGTTATTAGGTGATGGGTCTCCCCTTGGAACACAATGCATACATGGACACAACATTGCTGTGCAGGTGTTCAAAACTCTGTAATGTACTGTGCACCATAACAAGCAGGTGTACATACCATGGCTGTATGTGTATCTGTGTGTCAGATAGTTATCCAATGCTGATTACAGCCTCTGTATCTTTAGCAAATAATTGTAGACACATTTTTAGCACATTCATGATGAGTATTCACACAACATCATCAGTGGTGCATGGAAAATTGATGGAATACCATTCGACCACATACCCAATGTACGGTACTTATGGTGGGTGTAGATCATATTGTGGACATGCCAGTGTCATCTATGACATGGCATGCTAAAACACAACTGCATATTTAAACACTACACATACCCAATGTGTGTCATATGACCTAGCCACTTAATAGCATCACAAGACATATATGTGTCAGTTGTGCAAATGGTGATTGGTATGCAGATTGTTTAGAGGTGCATATATGTGCACACATGCAACATTAAGGTGTATAGCAAGGTGTATAGCAATGAAAGCTATGTGTAGTACTGTGGTTACAATAAATGGATGGGGTATAGTACCATAGGCCATCATCATCAAGCATCATGTGGTCACTCAAAGCTACAAATGTTTTCCAAACCAGCACTACTCATGCTGTACCGAAACTGTACTACCTTGGCTACATTCACCATTACACAACCAGTTGTTACATGAGTTTGTAATGAGGCCAATAAGGAGTATTCCCTGACATGAATGTGTAGTGTGTTGCAGATTGTTTAAATGCCCCATGATAGGCCTCTACCCCTCAGGTATATTATGTGTAATGTGTGGATGAGATTTTGGATACTGGAGTGTGTCTTTATAGAGGGTTTGGGAATCCTTTATGTGTAGCATGTTAAAATGCTCTGTGTATGACATAGATGTGTATGTTATGTGCATATTGAGTATCAACTGTGCCTATCCAATGGTCACTACAGTCTAGCCACGTTTGTTTGAGATGGTCTGGGTATCGCATTTGTTTGAGGCAGCTAATCACATTAGTGAGATGTGTGTGGTCTTACACCAAAATGCACAGCATGCATTACGGGTAGGTGTGTTACATGTGTACATGGCCTACACCTTAACTGTGACATGCACTTTTTATTTACAATAATAAATGTAGAACACGCTCACTAGCATCTGTCCGCTGCCTTGATGTCACCTCAGAGGGACCTACATAGAGATAAGATAGTTTGTCATTGGCCACAACTGTGGCATTGCTACTGTGTGTTTGCAATATTACAGTACAACAGTTTACATTCACAGGGCTTCAGATTATGTTCCAAATGATCAGTATTGCACAACAGGCTCCACATGTTTTAACGACACATTCCACATCTCACATATGCATGATGCTCCAATACAGATAACAGTAGTCTACAGATATGCCATGTTACCTGTATGCTCCATGTGTGCTTGCTGGGTGGCTCCAACCTCCATCATGGTCTATGTCTGCTGTTGTTGTTGTTGGACAGGTGCCACTAGGCTCAGGAGCAGCTCCTCCACTCTGGTGATGGGGGGGGGGGTGGATATTAACACTACCTCCTGTTGCAAGCTGTTGTCTCCACACATCAGCAGCATGCTGACGGACATGTCTGAGAAAATCCCTGCAGTGGTGGCATACCTGCTCATATGTCCGGTTATGCAGGTCTACTTCATTTATCCTGCAGACAACATCTTGTCACATTGCAGTACACTCCTGCTGGTCCTGACTGGTTCGTGAGAACATGAGGCTGTAGTGCTGAATCATACTGGTAGTAATTATGTCATCTTCAACACTACTGTAACTGGGGTTCCTGCAATGTGCCATGATCCCTGGAAGATATAAATACGAAAATATGTCTGAGAAGATCATATGGCACATTTAACATTAGAGTACAGATATCACGGAACTGCCATATATAGCAACCTATTAGCTAACCGAGAGTAAAACAGTTTAACTGCCACTTATCACTGCTCACCCTACAACTGCTTGGAAGTGCCTGGCTCACTCTCAATCTAATGAACCATGTTCTGCACAGCAACAAAATAAAATCACTATATAAGACTATACAAGAGTACCTGGCACACTGTATGCAACACGATGCACCATCCAGCCACAGCAGATATACATCAAGCTGATGTGTAAAGAAATATATCATCCATCACAATGAGTGTAAGGTCCAGTAAATGTATTACTATTATACCACACAACTTGCTAATGGCAAACCCGTGTCCAAAATATGTGCACAATTGGGAATATAGGTTGCATACTGCTGTAGTACACTATGAATGTTGCTAGATACGCAGTTATATGTTTTACCACACATATGTCAAAGGACATGTTACAGACATACCCACACACACATCAGACATAATTACAGGATACAAAGGTATGACAACCCATATAAGCTTTCAGTGTGTACTATACAGTACTGTGTGTCAGTACTTACACAACCTTAATCTTGAGAAATGTAATCTGGGACCACACAAAAAGTGGATGCAAGCAATGTGGACATACACCATACTTTGCTGTATAGGCCCAAAGCTTCAAGTAGTACTACAGTACACACAGGATTTGGATTCAACATCAGTACCAATCAATAATCATAGATGTTCTGCTTTAGCCTACGACACACCCTAGTTAAAACCAAGGGACTTAATCACACTGTATGCAATGGCACTTTTTCTGCCTAGCAACAGAATACACAGCTTTTGCTAGGATCAAAACAAGGACCCATAATATCATGACATAAACAGTTTCCCACTAAGGTATCCCACAGATACATATATTTGACGTATTCACAAACACATTGACCATCACAGTCAGTTAACAGTACAGAGAATCTATTGCAACAAGTAGATGTAGGTGTGTATGAGTATATATAACTATATATATATATATATATATATATATATATATATATATATATATATATATATATATATACATATACACATCTATTGGTGTACATATACATATATATGTAGGCACATATACATTTCCCCTTTCATAGTGAGAATATCAATTATACAAAGGATGTGAGGTGTACAGTAATGTAATAAAATTGCACAGTCTTGGGATAAATGCATTGAAGGTGTTCACAGCACAGGTAGCTTTAGCAGGCCTCACTGGCTTCAACATTGCAAACTGAACAAACCACCCACAGTGTTTAACCACCACATGTCATAAACCAGCACTGTATGCTGTCTTGTTTGTCACACACTAAAACCTACATACAAATATGCGCATACTAACCTTTACCAACATATATATCTCCACTCTTCACAAACAGTTGCAATATGTCCCCTGCTCTATGCACATATACAGATGTGAATATATATGACGCGTATATGTTTCTTCATATTTGTGTGGTATACACACACAAGGTCCACACTGTTGTAAGTCCCTGGAACTCACAGCTGAACTGTTGGGCCTTGCTGCAATGCACACAGGTGTCCCATATGAACATACACTAACATTGGGGGGTATATGTGGCTACAAATGCTAGATAAGCATTCTAGACTGCTACAGCAGTTGCCAATGCTAAGCTACACTTTAATATGACTAACATGCATGTGTTGTTCTGTCACGCCCATGTTTATATAATGTCAGCACTAAACCCACAACAATAACATCTACTACATGCCAGTAAATACATATGTGTCACATACCTTTCCTTTGTATGATTTGGTAATATTTCTTTTTCTTTTTCCTTTTCTCTCTCTCTCTCTCTCTCTCTCTCTCTCTGTCTCTGCAAAAGAGTGATTGAGTTTGTTGGCAGAGATTGCAGCCTTCTTTTGTGGGTGTTTGCACATGAGCATGTGATGGCTTCTGAACCAATTAGTTGCCACCACTTGCTAATTGCATGCAGCCTGCTGTGTAGTAATTGCAATAATCACTGTCATAGCAGCACAGTACTATAAATTGCTAACTCAGGTAGGCATGGCCCTTTCAGCTTTCCAAGATGGAGATCATCCTTGTTTGCTGTGGACATCATTGTTTAAGACAGAAGGTTGGTTTGTTTGTGTCTTTTGGCTTTTCCCTGTTAGGGGTCGCCACAGCGGAACTCCAGTCCACTAATGATTGGCAGTAGATTTTTACGTACCAAGTTGCCAGCTCTGATGCACAACCTTCAATGAAGGTACGCCCATTCACGCATGTCTCCACACAGAAGACACTCTAGCTGAGAATCGAACCGAACAGCATCTTATTGTGAGGCGACAATGCTACCGCAGCACCACCACCGCAGTTGCCAATGTTAAACTACACTTTAATATGACTATCATGCATGTGTTGTTCTGTCACACCCATGTTTATATAATGTCAGCACTAATCCCCACAACAGCCATTGGCCACACTACTGTACAGAACACAGACAACATGGATCAGATATTTGACATTTAATGCTGAGCTACACATTTCACAGGTATGTCCCACGTCCCACAGGTACACACTGTATTGTCCATAGCAGTAGTTAAGCAGAGCATCTATGCATACATAAGTACTGCTGCCACATATGAATGGTTCACATTATGTAGACTATTCTTCAATACCATCTACTACATGCCAGTAAATACATATGTGTCACATACCTTTCCTTTGTATGATTTGGTAATATTTCTTTTTCTTTTTCCTTTTCTCTGTCTCTCTCTCTCTCTCTCTCTCTCTGTCAGTCTCTGCAAAAGAGTGATTGAGTTTGTTGGCAGTGATTGCAGCCTGCTTTTGTGGGTATTTGCACATGAGCATGTGATGGCCTCTGCACCAATTAGTGGCCACCACTTGCTAATTGCATGCAGCCTGCTGTGTAGTAATTGCAATAATCACTATCATGGCAGCCCAGTACTATAAACTGCTAACTCAGGTAGGCATGGCCCTTTCAGCTTTCCAAGATGGAGATCAACCTTGTTTACTGTGGACATCATTGTTTAAAACAGAAGGTTGGTTTGTTTGTTAAGACAGAAGGTTGGTATAGTTCTTATATCAGAAGCCAGGGGTGTAGCCAGAGATTTACATTTTGTACTCAGTCCTAATGTTGCTGCTTCCAGTACCCACTTGTCAGTGTAGAAATGTACTCACCACTCAAAATGCTACCCCAAGATACATGGAAAGATGTACTTTCTTTTCATCTTTTACAATTAACTGCCATACAAAGCTAGTTATTGAGATGTATTCCTTTGGCACAAGAATTGTTTGTAAACTGCTGTACTGTGAATATTCATTTACTCAATTCTAAACAGTTTGTGCTTTTTTAGTGTTGACATTAGCACAAGATGCTCAGAAAAACTGGACACATTTCAGTACTCTGGGTATGCTTAGCCACATCCTTGGCAGACCCTGCACACACAGGTATATTCTACATTTGGGTAGGGTTGCAGAAGTACAAAGAGCGTAAGTATTGTGTGGATTTTTTTCTTGCTGGACTTACAGGGTTGCTGTGTACATGTTAGTTTATCAAGGGAAGTAGTCTGATATGCCTCTGTTTCTGCCTCTGCCAGACCTCTCAGACACTCAGGTACATATTTGAACAGACTCAGGGAAAAGTAAAGGAAAAGTCAGGGACACCTTTAAAATATTAGTGCAATTAAGTTTAAACATTGAGAGAATCAGAGCATATAAATTAATACACCCTTTCTGAAGTAAAAGAAGTGTCTAACTCTTAATTATTGTCATTATTCATTAAGTGTAATTCACCACCTTTCTGGCCAAAGTCAGTAGTTTTAGGAGGGATTCACAGGGACAGAGATAAAATTTGTTTCAAAATCAGGGACATCCCTGAAAATTAGGGACAGTTGAGAGGTATGGCCTCTGCCCTAAACATATATGCCAGTGTTTGTCCTGCTGTGATACTGTGTGAGGTTGTAAAGTGATGGTGTAACATTATTTCCTGCTAGAATGGCTGCTTCTCTTATCACAGTCAGGTAATGTAATCCCACAACAACTGTTGGTAAAGATCCACAGAACAAGTTGTGTGGCATGGCATTCCTATTTTTCCTTTACAATCACTCATTCTGATGCATGATATATTTATTTCTGCACCAGCTTGTTGTATATCTATCGTGGCTTAGTGGTACTTCATGTTGTGTAGTGTGTACAAGGTCCGGGGTTTGAGACTGACAGAGGTGTTTTATTTTGCTCCTGAGCAGAATAAGGGCCCTCACATACAGTGTGACTAAGGCACTATTAAGCAGTTGTAAGCGGGCTTGCATGGGTTTGTGCGATGCTTAGCAATGCTTAGCTAAGCGCAAACAAGCGCACACTCTTGCAAACCCGCTAACTACTGCTTAATAGTGCTTACTCCTGCTAACCCCCGTGCTCATTTCTTTGAAAAAAAATAAAAATGGGGAGATAAAAAAGTGGTGAAAAAGGGGCACAAAGATGGAAAGACAGTGTGTAAAGTAGCTCAGGATGTGCAGGATGGGTGTAGGGAAGGTCCATATTGCCCATTTCTTTAACAGCAACAGCTGCGCATATGAAATAAATTTGGAGGTAGATATGAAACCTTCAACCCCTGACAGAGGGGTGAAGACAACAATGTATGTTGTAATACCAATTAAATTACATTGTATGTGTCCAGTGGACATGTGTGCAAAATGGGCAGCTATGTATGGGGCGTCATTTTTTTTTTTAGGAGCAGATTGCCCTTTTTTTTTCAGGTGAGAGTGGAATGTGGGGTAGGGGGAGTAGGTATATTTGGGGAGGTAGGTTGGGGAGGTAAACAGACAAGACAAACAAGATGCATACAGGGGTGGTATATGATAGGGAGGGATGTTTGGAAATCGCAAGCCCATGATGGAAATAGTGGGACTGAGGTCCCCACCCATGGGCAGTCACCACTGCACCTTCACAGCCCAGAGGGTGGCTGTGCTGGGGGCTGTGTAGGAGGGGCAGGCTGACTCGGGAATTGCACCACTCATGCTTCAAGCTGGTGTAGAGGTTCTGCAACAGAACATTCAATCTCTCTATGTACCACAGCCTGGACCATTCGAAGGGTGATAGGTGGCTGTCCTCCACCCACGCTTGCACGGGGGGCGGTGAACCCATCCCCTGCAGTGCTTCCACCTGAAGGTGGCACAGGACCAATGGAGGAGGAGATCCCAGGCTGGGCACCAGACCTGCTGGTGTCAGGTGCCATGGCCAGCTGAGGTGGGACAGGTGGGGCCGCTGGGACCAGCCTTCCCATATGAATTATGTTGTGGAGAGTTTAATAAAGATATGGGTTAGTAACAGTCAACAGCATTCCCAATTAGTTATAACAGCATGCAGAAGTATTCCCATTAACCCAACACACCAGATTTTCAACAGTTGAAAAGCAAGCATAACACATGCATATATAGAACAATAGTGGACATTACAACAGCATGCAGGTGGAATTGATGGCAACAGCCCACCAATATTGTGGCATTTTAAGAGGGCATATGCATAGAAATAAATGCAAATATTTATAAACCAATAGGACATATGTCCCAACAAATGTTTTGAGATTAGACATACCGATTGAGGTGTGGAATTGCATTTTTTATGCACATACAGTAGGGTGGAAAAGGATGGCTCAATTAACAACTTATATATCCTTCTAATTTTCTCTGCATTTCTATTAACTGCAGTTATATATCCCTTACATGTATTATTACACTGCCCAATGTCCTTATATTGTGCAATTGGATTTTGCTAGATCATTATATACATGAGCTGTATCTTACATACAAACTGTAAAAGATGCAGATGTTACTGCAACATATTTTGAGAGTTGCTCACACACACTACTGCTAAGATGGTACATTGACAGCTCTACTTTCATATAATTATCTAGATATGTTCAGGTGAAAGTATCAGTTATATGTTAACAGCTCCCTACATTTCTGGCAGCACACTGACATTTCTGGGGAACACAATACCAAGCTACTCATGTGCCAGATTAACCTGTACATGCTTGGCATGAACCAACAGTTGAGGGCTGTCAGTATGCATAATAGCTACTGGCACTGCCTTCATCCATGTTATATGGGCTTACCAAAGTGTGGGTTAACATTGCTTAATACAACAGTACTATTTGTAAAATGCAACAGTACAACAACATATCAAAGAAAATGACACAGACGTACTCCAGGAATTATACATTTATTAAAGGATTATTACATATTAAAGGATTATTACACCTTTATTTATCGATTTAAAACACTTTTTGAAGGCTCTATTATTTATTTTATATAGCAGTACATGCAGAATAAGTACTAACCTTCCTGAAGACGCAGCCTTTGCAACCTATCTTCATGAGCTTGCTGATTCATAGCCCGTCCACCTGCAGGTGTGAAGTAAATGCAGTGATATTGAGACATACCTATCCATAGTATAGACAAGCATAACAATTCTTAACTACTTAATACAATAGCTACTTACTCAGTACTGAGGCATTAGGCATCGCGCGGGACTCCTGGATCCACTGGTCCAGTTGATCCTCCTTACATCGCTTCAGGTCAGAATAATGATGCCTGACCTGCTCAGCAGTCCGAGGAATGCCAGTGGCACTGGTGAGATCATGAGCAAGACTGTTCCAGGCCTCCGTTTTATATTGGGTACCCTGGTACTGGCCCCACAGGAGTCTTTCCTCATGATTTTGGACAAGGAGCCAAACCATTACTTTGGTCTCCTCAATGCCCCAGCGTTGAGCTCGAAATCAAGTGCCTTCTCCAACTCTGGCCATGCTGACTGCAGAAGGGAGCTACAACCAGTTATGGCAAGTATTCCCACCTGTGGAGCTTAAATATGCCTCATTTCTTCCTTTGATAGATATGTGTCTGTTGAATGTGCATGGTTATGAAATGCTGTCATAGCTTAGTGGTTATGTACTGTGACTATAGTGCACAGTATCCTGAGTTTGAGCCCTGTCACTGCTTTTTATTTTCCTACTGCCCAGACCTGAATGGTTAAGGTACAGTAAAGGAGGTGTGGCCGTGTTTAGCCAACTTTGCTCAACTTTGCCCAACTTTGTCCAGCGTTGCCCAATGTTGCTCGACGTTGCTCGATGTTGCCCAACATTGTCCAATGTTGCGCTGGGTAGCGCGGTGCGCATCCACATGCAAACATATTGTATTTGTGCTGGTTAGTGCAGTGCGCAGCTACGCACAAAGACATTGCGCTTGTTTATGCGCTGCTCAGCTACGAGCAATTGGTTTTAAATATGCTAAATACTGCTAAAATGTGCTTAGCAGTGCTTTATATTGCTTAAAATAAGTTACTCATGCCTCAAAATGCATAACCATTTCACCTTCATATATATATATATATATATATATATATATATATATATATATATATATATAAAATTTGTTCACTACTACATATAACATTTGAATGCTTTTTGCCAACCTTATACATGAGAAATGTCAGGAAATATTTTTGTATACAGATTTCTAACAGAAAATGGAATGTGCAGTAGTGGGACTCAAACCGGAAATGCCTCTTCCTTGCGCGAAGGTTCTAACCACTACACCATATCTATTTTGCTTAATTTGCATATATTTTTCTTATTATCCTCTTCGGTGTCTAAGCTGCTAACTGTAGCTAAGTGAATGGCAATCCTGCACAAACATGCGCAAATACGGGCAGCTATATCGGAAATAAAACAAAAAAAATTTCTTTTAATTTTTAAATTTCTTTTAATTTTTAAATCTGTAAGAGGTTTAACATATGGGGGAGTATAATGTTACAATGCACACATGTGAGCGGACTCGCTCATGTAACTTGACATTTTTTGGGTTTTGTTAGTGCAGGGGTGTGGATTTTTGGACTGCTCGGCAGTCAGACATACCCCCTACACTCGTCCACGCTCCGTATAAGCTTTAGAGTTGAGGCAGCGTGCCCTCATTAATATGCATGGCCCGCTGCCGTCATACTCTTAGACTGGCGTTTCCATGTAAGACTAATCTAGTCTTACACTGAAGATTAGTAAATCCTGTGGAATATGTTTCTTATGGGCTTTATGTCAATTGCTATCTTATTACATATTGGAAATTTAAGTAAATAGTTAATGGTGTCATAATGTAAAACTGTCAGGATAGCAGCATCATTATATAAAGATATATTGCAATTATTTAATTGCAGTGCTAAAAGCCAAGGAAAATAACTTATTGAATGACATTTGGGTAATGCTCTTCAACTTTCTGCCTCTCATTGGACAAATTGATTGGGCTGCCTTCTCTCAAAATTATCAAAACAGTGATATTATTGTTTCCCAGTTCTGGAGATTTCAGTTTGAAGATTTAACTTATCTGGCAACTCTCTCCAGATATCACTTTTCCCAAAATAAACCGAACCTGGCTTCCATACAGCCTGTCCTTGTAGGTTGTGCAGTACAGGTGGATAAAGAATTTATTCTCCTTAGGAAACCAGCTTGTAGCTCTTCATTTACAGAAACCATTGCTTACAGCCAACACCAAGAAGCAAAACAGTGGGTATGCTAGAGTGTGAGATATGGATAATGCAATGAGACTATAAGCAGCTCGTGTAACTCCAAAGTGAAGAAATCTGTATGCATAATTCTGTCAGGTGCGTATGCATTCACAAAGGCCTCAGTCCAACTCAAATATGCAAGTATAGCAGGTGCAAATGGCCAAAATGATGAAAGCCTTATACCAAACAAAGGCCAGCACTCAAGTGTGGGAAACCACTTCATTTAGCATAAAAATAATAAGAAAACCATCCCAATGATGAACCAGAGATCATGCAAAAAGCATGAATCTCATTTCCAAACCGGTTTTGGCAGAATAACTGCCTTCTTCAGTGGAAGCATTTACATTTAGCAAAATCATGCACAAACTTAAATACATACAAAAACACTGTGATTGGTTGCTCATAAATGCTCATGCAAACCTGGGCAAAACAATCCCCCCAGCTTAATAATCCAACTCATTTCTTTTTTATTTAATAAATTGTGCCATCCTGTTTTATTTACACTATCTTCTCGAATTCTGTCAACAATAACACATCTAAATTCAGCTGTTGGATGCTTAATAGAGTGTTAATATAATCCATTA
The DNA here is from genome assembly GCF_019279795.1 of Protopterus annectens. Taxonomy (NCBI): domain Eukaryota; kingdom Metazoa; phylum Chordata; order Ceratodontiformes; family Protopteridae; genus Protopterus; species Protopterus annectens. The sequence continues at coordinate 1,070,455,461 of NC_056731.1, read as the reverse complement.
GATTGTCTTTTATTTCTAATGTCACTAAGATGTTCTGAAATACGAATAAGTAAAGTGCGTGATGTTTGGCCAATATAGATTGCAGCACAGGAACACGTGGCTAAATAAACAATCCATTCTGAGCAAGTTGGGATGCTGTAAAGTAGCTCGGCAGCAAGGAAACTCCCCCAATTTCTTAATCTTAAGAATCATTTATCTTAAGAATCTTAAGACTCTCTGTTAGTTTCAACAAACTTAAGTCTATTAAATGTTGGACTAATCAACCTGATTTAAGATGTTTCTTACCTGGTAGTACTACACAATAAAACTCTGTATTACTTTTAACTGTACAAAGCTTTTTTCTGTTAAAGAGATTTTAATGAGTGTTTCTGGACTGCCCTTACCTCTGAGCTCTGCTCAACCCATTCCGTTCACACTCACTTCTCTCGGGATCACTCTGCTCCTCTACCCTATCCCCATTCCCACCTACCCCTGCCTTCCCTAGATTAATACTCACAATTACCTCACCCCCTAAAACCTATCTAATTGCAAAGACTCCTGCCACCATACATTCAGTCAACACCACACCACACCCCCACCCATTACTACACTAGCTTCACCTGAAAGCTTCACAATCTGCACGCTGCCACTCATTCCACTACCCCTACCTTCTAGAGCTTGAAGCTACACCATGTCACTGAAATTGTGCTACTGTCTCCTTAACCTGCTTTTAGAATTATATATCAGTCTACTAATCAACATCACCTCCCCAAACCATTCCCCAACCCCAGCAACAATTGCACAGTCTACTCTTCCTCTATGTCATGACAATACCACAAACGCTCTAGGAACATATCAACCAGCCCATTTCAATATCACTTCATGTATCTCTCAAAACTAAAAATCCTTCCAGACACAATCACTAGTAAATCTACATTCTACATAATAGTCCACAACAATAAATCTACCCAATACCTCAAACATTACCTCTCCTAACAACTTACTCTGTACTCTATGTGGGGACATCCACCCTAACCCAGAGCCCCCAACTACAGCTTCCTCTGCTAAAAGCCTAAACACTAAAAACTTTCTTTTAGCAACCCTAACTACACATATTATAAGTAACAAAACCACTGAATTTTATGCTTGGTTAAGTCAATACACCCCAGATATCCTAGTAATCACCAGAACATGGCGAAAACCCCATATCCTTGATACTGAAATAACAGTTCCAGGCTATAATATATTCAGAAAAGACAGAGCCAACAGAAAAGGTGGTGGGGTAGCCTTAATCTATCCCAGCTCCATCACAATCTCACCTTTCCCTAAAGAAATACCAACTTTTAACAATGCTGAAATTCTAATTGGAACCCTACAAATTAAAAAAACAATTATGCATTGTTGGTCTACATATACCCACTGAGCAAAACGACCAAACTATGGAAGATATCCTCTCTTGGATATATGAAAACACATGTAATGAGACTATAATTATTGGAGATATCAACATTAACTGGCAGGATCTGATGACTGACTCCCCTACTAATAGCATAAACCTCTATGGTTTTACTCAGCTCGTTACCGGTGCCACCCATATGTATAACAGCAATGCCCTAGGTGCAACTCTTGACTGGATACTTGTTTCTAATCCAGACAAATATTCTACTTCCCACACTCTACCCAATACTCTTAGTGACCACCTACCCATATACATATATAGAGTCACACCACAAACTACAAGAACCCACACATACAAAACAACCAGATATACTAGAAATTTTAACCAGCAAAAGTCTAACAAAATCCTAAAACACACTAACTGGAACCCACATATAATACTACCAATAGAAGATGCCCTTGAATACTTCAACAATATATTTATAAACAGCCTCAACAGCCTAGCTCCCCTTTGCACCAAAAGAATAAAAACTACCCATGCTCCCTGGCTAACAAAAAATACCAAACAACTTCTACAAACTAGAGATAAAGCATATAATGAATGACACAATAACAAATCTGATGCCAACTTAATCAAATATGAACAGCTACAAAATAAAGCAAAAGAAATGGGGAACTTAGATAAAAAACACACTTTTCCAATCAACTAGCAAACCCCAAAAACAACAGAAAAGAATTTTGGAAACACATCTCAAACCTGCTTACCTCAGGATCTAAACAATCTCCATCACCATACCCTGACAAAACCACCTCAGAGATAGCCAACCTGTTTACCTCTCACTTTGTTAACATTATCAGCAAAGTGTTAAGAAATCCCACCTCCAAAACTACCTCATGCCCCATCTCTGATCCACCTCTACCCTTATCTCAAGACTCATTTACAAAAAAAAAACATGCTACCTCTCCTCTGGCAACCTCCCCCCAAATACTTAGAACTTGCTGCAAAAGCCATAGCATATCTTGTCAGTATCCTTATAAATCACTCTATAGCAGAGTCCATTGTGCCCAACTTCTAGAAAACGTCTATCATCACTCCCTTACAAAAAAGGGGCAATTCCATGGACCTATCCAATTATCGACCAGTTTCCATCCTCTCTCCTCTTTCCAAACTCCTGGAAAAATGCATACATAAGCAACTGGTTTGATACCTCATCCAAAACAAACTAATTACCCCTACCCAACATGGTTTTCACCCATCACACGGCATCACCACTGACCTAATCTCCTTCATGTATACTGTGTCCAAATCCATTGACTCTGGTAATATCACTTCTGTCTTACTACTGGACCTATCAAAGGCATTTGACACAGTGTCCCACAACAAATGTCTTCATCAGCTATCCATTATAGGCTGCACTCCACCATCCCTCCAATGGTTTGCAAGCTACCTATCAACCACCAACAGTGCGTCAAATTGCAAAATAAATTATCCCAATATCAAATCAACATAACTGGAGTACCACAAAGGTCCATATTTGGACCCTTACTCTTTAATATTTTCACCAACACTGGTATCAAATGGCATTTTTAAAGGAAAACATTTTCAAATATATCCCCAAAACTAAAAAGTGATAAAAGGCTGTTATCTTGCATACTGAAGATGAGACTTGTGGAAATTTGTTTTGGGACTGAGATCTTTGTAAATGCTTTTCCATTATGAATTTTCATGGCATGGAACAAGCACAGCTTTGAGAAGGCTGTAGAAAGACTTTAATGTTATGCAGTTTTTTTCTGTTATTCTCTCATTTAGCAAGAATCTAATGGTGATATTCATAGCAGGTTACACATCTGCAACATACACTTGTGCAGCCTGTAAACACATTCAAACTAAGTACAATTCACAGAGGTTTGACTTTGATATCTGCAACACTGGCAAAGTCTCAGACATAATCATATGCAAATTAGCGCAGAATGATATTTAAATGAACAGACATATGTAAATGCTGTGCAAATGATATAGCAATGGGGAACTTTTCCCACCTTATGTAATTCAGATTTGTGTATTGCTACTGAAGTGTGTTTTACACAATTAGGTTATAAAAAGGCAGGCATTCCAATTTCTAATCATTTTACAATCCGCCAAGATTCCTGTTCATGTTGCCAGGTTCATCGTTTAATACTTTGAGATGCATGTTTCCCTGACACCACAAGTCACCCAGCAAAGCAATGTTCTTCTCCCAAGGTGAAGGTTTTACTGGTAATGGGGAATGTATTACAACTTGGGTCTATATCATGTAATCAAAGTATGACAACTTCGAACGTTATATGGTAGAGACCATATGTTCGAAGTTGTCATACTTCGAATACAAAAAAAAAAAAAAACAGGAACAACTTCCTGACAGTTGTACACAGGGGGGCAGCATGCCACTGCACAACCCCCGCTCTTTACATATACCAACTATGAGACCGCGCTACAGTGCAGTAAAGGGAAAATTTCCTTTACCGCATTGTAGTGCAGTCTCGGAGTTGGTATATGTCTTTACATATACCAATTCCGAGACCACGCTACAGTGCAGTAAAGGGAAAATTCCCTTTACTGCATGTAGTGTGGTCTCAGAGTTGGTATATGTAAAGAGCAGGGGGGTCAGGGTGCAGGGGGGTTTGTCCCTGCTTACAACCCTTTATTTTCTTTTCTGTTGTTGTTTTTTATTTTGTTGTTCGTGTTCGAAATTCTGTAAGTTCGAACATATACATTTGAACATATGGTGTTTGAACTTACAGAATTTCGACTATGCGATCTAGACCCTTACAACTTTGAGGATCAGGAGATCTTCTCACCTTTAGTGTTGACAGGTAGATTATGTGGGCTTGGATGTATGTGCATGGCCCCCAAGCTGGAACTGGGGGAATATATGGTTTAGCTAGTTTTCTTGGTGCCAAGGTATGTATAAACCTCACTAAACATGCCAAAATGCCTTTCACAGACAGACAGAGGACATACTGGACATATCACAGGCTTCAGTCTCAAGGGTACTGCAGCAGTTTCTCGATGTTATTTTAGCTCGTGGATAAGGTTATCTATTTCTTACAACCACTACAGGAATGAACTAACACCATGCATTCCTTCAGTAGTTTGACAAGTTTCCACTGATGATTTGATATGACTGATGTCACTCTTCTGGACAATAAAAGACAGGTACCTTAACAGGAAGGGCTACCATTCCATCAACTGCGAAGTAGTGTGTGATGCACATAGCTGCATCCCCAATATATCAACCCAACATCCTAGCAGCAACCCTGATTCCATAAATCTAGCACCCAAGTTTACTGTACCACTAAGTGAATAGAGGACTGCAACTGCTATCCCCTTACACAGTGGCTGGCTATCCACACATCAGTGAAACTACTGAGCTCTAATCCTGACTAGTTTCATATGCAGAGCCATGAAAAGAGTTATCATGGGCTTGATAAATAATGATGTAGGAAACCTTCAGATTCTGGATGCAGCTTAGTTTGTATTTTATTTATTTATTTATTTAGTTAAGATTTGTTTACCGGGAAAGTCCGACTGGGTCAGGAACCCATTTTCAGTGGAGTCCCAGGGAGAAAATCTCCAAATGATACCTTCTAGTTAACACAATTTACATGAACAAGATAAAAAACAAGTATTAAAGCACGCATTAATAATAACTGAATACTAAATAAGTACAGAGAGGTAGATGCAATAATAAATGCAAAATAAATACAAAGAGGTCGGTAAAATAATAAAACATGTACTAAATTAAAGTGAAGTGGTAGATTGCAAACTCTTTTTATATACATCAGGTAGGAGTAAGGTAAAGAATGAGGATCAGAACATTAGATGCAAGTAGATGCTTTGCAGGATGGGAAAGTTAAGGGTGTAGAAATATGGAAAGTCTGTTAGTCCAATATGTTAGTGGTTAGTAGATTAAATTCCTGTTTTAGGGATAGAAAGAAAAGCCCCTAGAGAGTGAATGGAGTTCACCTGTTTGGAAAAGAGCAGAGGCAGGTCTGATGGCATAGAAAATGTTTTTTTAGGGTGTGTTTGAAGTTGTTAAAGTTCTCAATGGTAGTAATGTCTGTTGTTTCAGAACTGGTTGGTGGCATGTCAGTATAGGCACTGTCCATCTCTTTTGTTTGGAATGTAGACTGTTAAGAGTTATTTGTTTACAGAGCAGAGGGCTCTTGTAGGTATGTAGGGTTTTAGGACAGGTTTGAGGACTGGGCAGCTATCAGGTGTATGTATCATTTTATGTGCAGAAGACAACTGTACTAGGCTTAGGTGTTGTATGAGTTTGAACCGATATAGTTCTTTCAGAGCTAGGCAGTGGTGGAAACAGTAGGGGTGACCTGTGGCAAATTTGGCAATTTTATGGTAGCAGGATTGAAGCGTGTTTTTAAGAGAAGATTATAAATTGGTGTATAATCCGGCAGCATATAAAAGTGAGGGAAGCAAATAGGTGTTGATGAGGGTTTTTCTGGTGGAGCTATTCAAGAAAGATTTTGTCTGTAGAATGTTCCAGTTTGATGTGTGTTTTTTTTTAATGCTATTGCAGATGTGGTGTTTGAAAGTTAGTTTGTTATCTATGGTTATACCTAGAAGCTCAGCTTTGGGAACTGTTTCAATTTCTGTGTTATCCTGTGGAAATATTTTAAAGTCAGATGAAACTGGTTTTCACAAGAAAAGCAGGAGTTTTATTTCTTTAGGAGTTAAAAGTAGCTGGGCTTCTCTCAGCCATGTCTTTATTGAGATGAAGGTGGCTTGGCTGAGTTGCTGGAGTTGTATGTTACTGGAGGAGGAAATTATAGTAGTACCATCTGAATATTCGATAATGGAGCTAAGTTGTGTTGAGGTATGAAGATATGCAAGATAGCAGCCTTTTATCACTTTTTAGTTTTGGGGATATATTTGAAAACGTTTTCTTTTAAAAATGCCATCTGATACCAGTGTTGGTGAAAATATTAAAGAGTAATGGTCCAAATATGGACCTTTGTGGTACTCCAGTTATGTTGATTTGATATTGGGATAATTTATTTTGCCATTTGACGCACTGTTGGTGGTTGGATAGGTAGCTTGCAAACCACTGGAGGGATGGTGGAGTGCAGCCTATAATGGATAGCACTCTATGAAGGCTCCTCTATCCATGTGGGAATTAGGAGTCTGACCATTGCAGGGGTTATGGCCTTACTATAGCATGTAAATACAACTGTGTCCCATTAATTACCATGGGAAGAATTCTCCTTCTTGGTTCAGGCTTTCTAACACACCCTTTTCTGTCAGGTCAGTAGTCCCCTTGGTTTAACAGCAATTTGCTTCCCTGCCTCAGAATCTGCCTCACCAGTATCTGTATTAAATAGTCTCCCAGAGCAAGTGCATCAGCTCTAGCCATGACAGATCTGCCATAAGCCTGAGAAAGCCCCCTCTATATTTAAACAACTGTTGCAATCACAGTCATGGTTCTTGAAATTCAAGGACTAGATTGCCAAATTCATTATGACATTTTGTTGTTACATCATCATCATTTTGCCTGTAGATCCCCTATAAAGTGCTATGATAAGTTAGTAAGATTAACTTTCTGTCTATTAAGCAATACTTTAGAGTGGTAAGAGTCCATTTAGTAGCCAGACATTCCCATTCAATAGCTGAATAACATATTCAGAATTACCAAATATTCAGCTGGCATAACATGAGTTACTCTTTCTCATCTATTACCTGTCACAAGACTGGGCTTTTGCCTACATCAGAGACATCAGTATGTAGAGAACAAGAATTGGTTGGCAAATTCTGATGTCATTGATAATGGTTACAAACACAACACATCCTTCAGTTTCTTAAAAGGCTCCTGTGCTTCAAATATCCTTCTGACTCTCAGGGGAAGCTCACCATTGGTTACAGCAGTCAGGGAGCAAACCTGGAACCAAAATTATGATCAGATTTATGGTAATAGCAAGCCAGATGTAAAGAAAAAATTCTTAATCTATTTTTTTATTTGCTGGTGTGGGACAGTTTAATACAACTTCATTGTTTAAGGCTCTAGTTTAACTACCCTTCCACCTATTTCATAGCTCAGACAGTGGGCTCCTAGCATGCTTAACTTGCACTTTCCTGGATTAATGGTTAACCAAAGCTGATATAGTGAACTGTGATGGCTTTTTTCTTAAGGAAATGTCTTTACAATAAAATAGTATCTCATCACACAGACAGGCTACAATTGCCCCGATTTTTGCAGACTGTCCAGATTTTTGCTTAATATTTTGGCCTGTTCCTCATAAAATTAGCAGTTTTCTTGGAAAAGACTGGGGATTGATGTCACTAAATAATGACAAATATTTGAGTATCAGACATTATAACCATAAACAAATGCATGTCAATACAAAACATGTTATTCTAGCAACCTTCTTAAGTTTTAGGAGCAATATATAAAATCTGTGCCTATTTTTGATCCTTTACCCCCCCCCCCCCACACACACACACACACATATTTTTGACTTTGTCCAGATTTCTTGGGCTAAGAGCTTCAGAGTTACTTCTGGTAAGAGGGCTAAGAATTTTGTCCCTAAGCCTCCGGAACAATGGACATGTTTCATACATGTTAACAAGATGTATTAAAAAAGTGCTTGTGATATGGAAAAAGCCATTTTTCTTAGCTTTTTGATGAATTTGACTGTAGTCTTTGTATGGATAAAGGTGAACAGAAATCTAGAATTGTTCAGTGGTCCATCAACTTGTCCATTAGGAGCATGGGATGTACACCAAACTTAGATATGCTATTTAATATAATTTATGGACCAATAAGGTTTGTGGCCCATTGCAAAGGAGATATTCAACTCCACTTGTGATTCTTCTGTGAGCTGCTGCTGAGACATAAAGGGGTAAAACCCTGACTATGGCCCAGCTGACATGGGTTTGAATAGCAGGATTTCAGGGATGGATAGACATGTCCATTCTGAGGGATGGTAGTTATTTGTGATGTTCCCTAAAGAGCTACATGGTCCAAAAAGGGGAGTTGCCACAGATGGCTGGGGCCCCAGGACGCTCTTAAGACCCAGAAAAAGCCCCAGCACTAAAAGAGTAAGTCTTGAGGAGTTAGGAGGATGGCTGGTAGATGTGACATGGATGCGGGGCTAGTAAGAATTAAATCCAATGGTACCAAAAATAATTTTCAGTACTTCTTTAACCAATATTGTTTAGGATTCTGGTATTCAGTATGATTCATCTTCTTCTTCTTTTCCCGGTTAGGGGTCACCACAGCAGATCACCTGTCTGCACATGATTGGCAGTGGAGTTTTACAGTGTTGAGTTGCAAGCCCGGCACCCAGCCTTCCACAGAAAGCACACACACACACCCGCACTCACGCCTAAGATTAATTTAGAGTGTCCAATCCACCTACAGCATGTCTTTGGGAAGTAACCAGAGCACCCAGAGGAAATGCATGCAAACACAGGGAGGACATGCAGATTCCGCATAGAAGGCACCCCAGCCAAGGATCGATCCAGAAAACCTCTTGGTGTGAGGCAGGAATGCTAACCGCTGCACCACCATGGCCGCCTCATTCAGTATGGTTCATGTTTACTCTATTTGTCATGGTTTGAAGATTATGCTGAATTAAACTAGTTCTACAAGGCATTTCTCAGAATATGTCCTTATTGCTGACTACATTTTTTTTTTTATTTTTGTTTATGAGGCTTTGATAATGTCCCTCCTAGACTGGCTTCAGGACACACTGTGGGAACTTTGATGTAATCTGCAAACATGATAACTACAAAAAAAATTCTGCTTCTCTCCATGATTTCAGAGTACTTATATTGTATAACTCTTCTGGATTCCTTCTTCCTGGTTATCCCACCTTAAAATTTACTTCTCTTTCTTTTCTTAAATTTTGAAAGTTCTTATTCCCTGTTGTGCCTCTTTTTCCACATTTTGTTACTGCAATATTATAGCACTTAAGATGTACTACATGTCTGAAAAATACTCAACATTGATTTAAAAGGGTGATGTTTTTTTTTCTACCTGATTACTTTTGTTATATATAATAAGTCCTGGGAAAGTCTTCAGTGCATTAGTCCAAATTAAGTGACTCTAATTGATATTAGGGGTGCTTGTCTTACAACAAAGGGAATATTTGAAAACACGTGGTCTCAGTTTCTCCAGTCTATTTCTATAGCCTTTCATAACAGAGATTTTAAAGTTTTATTTCTCAAAAGACTTGTATCTTGATATAAAAAACAAGAGCCTGAACATAACTGGAGTACTAGCCCTGATTTGGCTCCCAAAATATGATGATAAACATTAATTACTATGCAAATGACTTTCCTGCCGGATTCAACTTCAGTGCATTCAATTTTCTGTGTTCACCAGCAAAGTCATTGCTAGGGTGAAGTGAATGGGTCAGCCAGCCTGGCTGCAATATATCAGTGGGTATGTTTTTTAGTTCCAGTATTCATTTTCGGAATGCTAATACTACATTTGCTGCAGAGGTTTTTTGCTATGTGTGTAGTATAGTGCATTATTAGATTTCAGAAATTAATGATGGTACTGCATTTTTGGCCAAGGCAAAAATGTTCAACATTCCTTCCTAACAGTGGCAAGCTGATTTGTACATATCTTGCAACTATAGTAAGTGGTTTGCTACAGTTTGGTCTTTATCTTAAAGCTGGGAAGGGGCTGATTTGGAGTTGACCCAAGGAACCAGAAGAGTGCCCACCAGGATATTTCTGGGGCTTAACAACTCTGTGCTTCCTTGGCTCAGTTCCAAGCTAAGCTTGCATATTTTTTTCTATCTATCTATCTATCTATCTATCTATCTATCTATCTATCTATCTATCTATATTTCTATCTCTCTGTCTAGACATCTTTCCATATCTATCTATTTAAGTTCATAATTTCCTAAGGTAGGTAAAGTTTTCAAGCCTTACTGCTTTCAATGAACACTATCTTAGTACATTTTGGATTCAACACCATAGCCCCAGATCACTCATCCAAAGATTTCTTAAACTGTACTGGATTGCTTGCACCCTGATTCATCCAGGCAATTTATTCCAAAATTGTGCCATCTTGTATGCTAATTAGGTTTATTCTTTTTATTACATGACTCTAAACACTACGTTTAATTATAATGTTTATATATCTTTAGATTACTATTTACTTCCAAACTCAGTAATGACTAAGAAAAAGAGTCATTAAACACCTTATAGGCAAATATAACTGAACACCTGATATATCAATAATTGAGGGTATAAAGACCCACTGAAACACATCTGCCCTCATATCATAACTGCTTAATACTGGGTATTCATTTTGTAAATTCACATTCTACTGATTCTATACAATTAATCTGTTGATTATTAAGAGTATGAAAAATATATGGTATTCTAAAATTGATTTGATATATATTTTAAGTAAACTTGCTAAGATCATAACCTTTCTCATTGTCATGTTTTTGAAAATCAAACCGAATTGTCTCAAGACCTTATAACAGATGGCTGTCTCATGATTTTCAAAACATAAAGGGGAATCAGTCAGTATATCAATACTCACAATTTCACTAAATTCCAATAAATCAAATACAGACAATGTAACAGAGCTCTTTAATTTTTGTTTACCAAGATATATAATTTTACACCTTTTCCTCACTAAATATGAGACCAACTGTATTAGACCATTTATTTAAGCATAGTAAAAACATATTAATATTGCTGAAATCATCATCAATATTACCATAAATAAACAATTTTACAATTGTCTGCACACTTAGCCAGCCAATAATGATCATGGTGTGGAATATAGGCAAAACTGATAGTAAACAATGAAGGCCCAAGCACAGATCCCCAAGGAACACCTGAGCTCACCAGTGATGGAGCTCAATCTTTCCTTGAATCACTACTCTTTGGGTTTTGCCTCTGAGCCATTGATTAATCCATCTACATGAATATTGATTAACCTTATAGTGTTCCAAAGCCAAGCCAGTAGCATGAAGTGATAGTAAGTCAAAAGCTTAGGTTAAATCCAAATAGATTTCACGTGTGCTAATTCCCAGCTCCACAGCCCTAGAAATGTGATCATAAAAGCTTGACAAATTAGTGAGTGATGTAGAATGGCCTTTCAAAAATCCATGCCAAAAAATATTAAGAAATGCAATGCTATTTTCTTTAAGTACAATTTTACTAATGCACCTCTCAAAGCATTTGCATAATATTGGTGTTAGACTTACTCAACGATAATTTTATACTGTCATCTTATCTCCAGATTTAAAATTGGAGTAAATAATGACTCCTTCCAAGAACCTGTTAAATATCCATTACAGATCAAAGAATTAAATATCCTAGTTAATATACTCACTAAATAATCTTTTATATCAACCAATACAATTTCAGGAATTCAATCTGGCCCACTTTATGTAACAGATTTAATTTTATTTAAGATTCATAAAGCCATATCTTCAGTAATATTAGGACTTTTGTCTTACAATCAGTTCTTTCTTCCACAGTTTGAGAATAACAATCACTCCTGTCAATGTCAAAACCTGTAAAATATTCATTAAATTTATTAGCTATCAATTCATGATCACAGATCATTGACCATCTACAAAAAACAGAATTAATATGATCTGTTTCATTACTGAAGGAATTAATGTTTTTATACTTTTTTAGTGTTTGTGTGATCATTTGCCAACAAATTTTCATGTTTCATTCTTTTAATTTCTTATACTCAATGATGGTTCTTACTTCTCAACCTTAACTTCTTTTTATTAAACCTATTGGAAATTTACAGTAAATACAAGAAGTCCTCTTTTTCCTATTGTATAATCTGTTCAGATTAAAATTCCAGTATACAGGGACTTTATTTACTGGAATTTACTGTTCTATAGTAAGTTGTCCTAGTGACACTGTTTTACAATAGAAATTCTATTTTATCATAACCCCCGCTAAATGACTCAGAAATATCCACCCAAGTAAAATATAGCAAATTATTCTTTAACTGGTAATAATCAATTACACCATAATTATGTTTGTTGCATACTCTCAGTTTTCCCTTATCAACAATTTCAAATGAGAAAGACAATTGATCAGAAAAACCTGAAGGAGGAGAAATCTGAATATTTTCAATTAAAATTGAATTATCTGTACCTAACAAATCTAGGATATTGCTACCTATAGCTGGTCTCTAACCTAATTGTATAATATTATGATATTCAAAAATCCCAGTAAATTCTTTTTCACAATTATTTCCATGTTCATTTACTTGCCAATAAATGGTAGGATAATTAAACTCAACTATCAGTACTAGGTTTCTATAATCTAAATTCATATTTAATATAGACAGCTAATCACAGTGAGTATTGAAATCCATTATATGTGAATAATAAATTGTATCAGTGTTATAGCATCATGCATCAATTAGACAATTACACAGTCTAACTCAGCACTGGTCTTTACAAGTTTACAAGAAACTGAATTTCTAACACATAAAGTTACAATTCCACTTCTCTGTTTGTAAGTATTAAAATTGGTTATATCCTGGTATTTGTAAGTCAGATGAATTGCAGGTCTCAATAACAGCAATAAATTCATATCCCCTCAGTAGGTACAATACATTTTAACTTATTCCCTTTCTTCTCCAAGTACTGTGATTACTGTGACACCAGGGAAATACTGCCAGACCAGATATCTGGAATTTTGTAAATAATTATATGTCACTTGAAAATATTAATATGATTTATATAGAAATGTGACACTGCCACCCCAGCTATGTGGAATTTTGTAAATAATCCTATGTCATTTGTGAATATTAATATGTTTCATATGCTTGTCCTACAAATGTAAGAGAATGGTATGTTATGAACTGAGCTTTAAGAATGTAACCACAGTGTACCCTACTAGAACAGAACAGAAATGTATATAGACTATATACCTGGGCAAATGTATGTTTTAATAGTAGAAGCTGTAACATACAGAGTTAACTTACAAAAATTCAAGAAAATAAGTGGAAATTGTTTTACGATTGGGTTATTTCTTAGTTTCAGTGAAGCAGACACAATGTCTAGAGATAGAGGTTTCTCTATTGTCTTGAAACGTAAATAATTACTAGGTTTCAAATGTAAAAGCATTTTATTGTTATATGACTTCCAAGTTCTGCAAACTTCTGAAAGATATCTACTTCTCACATAGTGATGTTAAAATTATGTTAGACTCTGTTAGCCTGGGAATCGAAGGCAGATGACAAAGAGTAATGTCATCCAGGCTTACCCAGCAGTAATATGTGATATTAATTTAAAAACTCTCTCAGGGGGAGAAGGGGCATTTTGTATCTTGTCTTGGACATAGGAACATCCATTCAGCACATCTCATATGCATTTGCCTTCCTCTGTAAGTAAGGCTAGGATACAATAATTTCTCTTAGATATACATAGGAATATAGTGAAGATTAGTTTAGATGTTTTCTGTATTTATCTAAAACTGTCCTGCAATGTTGTTCTAAAATATTTCCTGTTATTCTGAGCACTGTAGTTACTGTGTTGTTTAAGTATTGTCTTGTTATTTTATTATTTATTACTAAATACATTTAAACCTTTTAAATGTGGCTGGTTTGTTTAATGATATTTAAGTTTTTAAAGTACTTCCATATGTATTTGGTGGCACTGTATAGGCCACCCCAATAGCATTGTTCTTGGGCACATTCACCATTTGGATAATAGTAACATTACACAGTAGGATTAGGCACCCTTTGTAAGGGCCTTAGCATAGCTGATAAGTAGCGGTTGGTGGCAGTGTTAACTACCTTATTAATTATCTTATAGTCTGGGCAGAAGGGGGATAGCTAGTAAACCTGTGCCAGCTTTCCACAAGAGTGTCTGTGTGTTTGTATATAAATTGAATCTCAAAGTGTGTGTGTGTGTGTGTGTGTGTGTGTGTGTGTGTGTGTGTGTGTGTGTGTGTGCATGTGTGCACGTGTGTGTGTGTGTGTGTGTGTGTGTGTGTGTGTGTGTGTGTGTGTGTGTGTGTGTCAGCTACTTAGACAGGGACACAAAGCACTGGTTAGACAGAGAGGGTGTTGGAGGTTTTGGCTTGACAACTCATCTGAGATCTTAACCCTGTAGCTGTGCCATTGAGGAGTCTTATTGGGGATATGGAGAAAGAGGCAGAAACCAGCCCCAGACTGATTGTGATCTCTGTGTGCTCTTAAGGGAAATTGTTCTTTACTGTGTGTGTACTTGTCATCCTCCCAATGTGTATGTCCCTTACTGGTGCTAACGGTGAGGATTGAGGCTCCTTGATTACTGGGCCAGTGCAGGGGCGTCACAATTACAATTAAAAAAAAAACTTTTAGATATCTATTAAATTTCTTATTTTGACTGCACAGATGTATTTTCTCGTGTGAGGCCCAGAAAGAAAATCAACACAATTCCTAAACAAGCTTAACAAAAACTTAGATGCATAATAATTAAGTTGAACTCCAACCCCTAAAAACTTTTTAAACCACAGGCATAGTTTCTTCAAATTATTTATATTTTTCTATCTATCTATCTATCTATCTATCTATCTATCTATCTATCTATCTATCAATATCTGTCTCCTACCCCCCCCCCCACCTTGGAATGCTGAATCTCCTTCTCACTGCCTGCTGTTTATATATACCACATAAAAGACTGCAAAAGAGAAATTCTCAAGACAGTACAGTCTCTCTCCAAAGTAGAATTACTTGCAAAAACTAGTTGTTTGCATTTTTTATCTCTGTCTGGGCTCTCAGTATTGTAGCTTCATTTGCTGCTGTGGTGGAATTGTGAACTACTTCCAGATTTGAGCATCATTTACTCACTTATTACAATTTTCCAAAAACAGTGTCACTGACAAAATTTTGCATAGTCTGGTGTCTGGTGCCTTTGTCTGTGGTAGGATAGCAGTAGTGGCAGTATTGTGAATTTTGCACCAGAACTGCCACTTCGATACTTTTATGGCTGCTTGTATTCCAGTTTTGCTGCTAGAATCTTATATTCCGCTCCTCATTTATCTGCTTAAAGTTGCATTGCAGTGCCTTTCTGATTACTTTGCTACTGTTTTTCTGTTTTATTTGTGTATCTCCCAGCTCCCACTAAGACATTAAGCTAAAGTTTCTGAAATTCTAACCTACGTGGGGTCATTGAGCTGTAGCCAGAATCAAAGGACTACAACTCCAATACTGGCTTTAGTTAATTGGATCCTGCTATCTGTATCCTAGAGCTATGCCCATCCAGGGTCTTTTATTCAAAATTCTAGGAGGTGTAGAAAGTACTGAAGAGTGAAAAACAAGTTTTTATTTAAAATGGTAGAAAGAATTATTTAAATTCTACTTAAATAATTTAAATTGCACTCATCATGATCAGCAAGGTTATACTTTCTTTGTACTTGTCTGCCCTTTTCTGTGTTCATGTTTTAGCCAGGAAAAGTATCTGTGTGCTTTTTTTTAGTTTACTCTGGCAGCTTAGTTTTTAGCTTCATTTTCAGCTGTGAGAAGATTGTATTTTACTGCATGATCTTATCATCATTTATAATTATATTGCACTTCTATCTCCAGCTTAGTGTCATTGCATTTATAAACATAAAAGAGGTGAAAAAAGACTGAGTAAAGAAACACCAATAACCAAACCTCTCAGTCTTGGCACACTGGTCTCAAAAGGAAAAAAAATACTTCCAAGGTACAAGTTTGTGTGACGAACAACTCCAAGTCACTGTGGATAATAAATTTATTCAGAAGACAAAGATTAAGCACTTTCATTTCTCACAAGGAACTGCATCAGAATGAATAAAAATTCCATTTTCACATTTAAATAACCTTAATTAATTACATCATAAAACAACCTCTAACTATTGGTTCATCAATAAACTACAAATAATATCAATGAAAACAGAATATACCAAAATAATATATAAAATAATGTATAAAAGTATATATAAAATATATGTAGAAGATTCTGCATTTTCTCTATTTTTTCAACCAGTTCATTTTCAATAGGTGAAAAAAAGTCTAACAATAACTGTGTATACTTAAAGCTGGTATCTAAGTTAAGGACTTGCCATCTAGCCAACAATTCAGGGTAAGCCACCCCATAGGAAGGCATACATAAAACACGCAGTCCTCTTGGAACTATTTTAAAATGGAGGCATGCTTCTAAGTGAAGTTGTTGCCATTCATTGCATGCACTTAAGTTTAAACAGCTCTTTTTCTAGTTCCAAAATTTATTGAGGCACTCATCCTCACAGATATCAGGGTCACTGCTTTCTCCATTAGCATTCAGTCGAACAAATAATAGAGGGTTATTGTTCATATTTACTATTCTCTTTGCTCTATCCTTGAATGTTCTTGCACATGGTGTCACAGGGCGGTATTCAAGTTCAATAGAGTCTGAGTCAGCACCATTGAAAATGAACTGCTTGAAAAAATTAGAGAAAATGCAGAACGAAATAGAAAAGAATTTGGATAATGATGTGTATTTTGCAAGGCTATACACTCTGTTTCATTCCCCCAATACTTATTATGAAAAACATCAGCATATTAAAATATGGAAGTTACAAAGAGACTATACTGATTTTTCTAAGGGTAATGTCTTTGTTTGGCCTAGATTTAACCCTGGTACTAAAAACATGAATGAAAATGCAATTGAGGTTGAACATTCACAGGGAAGGACTCAACCAGAAGTGAAAGGGCCCAGTGGTTTTGGTTTGGCAGTAACAGTCCGTGAAGCACCAGTGTTTTCTAACAACACAGTAGTGAATGAAAATGAGTTACAAAATGAAAGTGCGAGTAAAAATGGCTGTATACTGCAGTTCCAATGTGACACAGCCATTAATAATGACAAAAGCTCCCACAAAGAACTGGGAGGCATACCGAAAGTGATGCATATTATTGGTTCGGATTTTCCTACCCTTCCAGTCCCTGTGAGGATGAAAAACACTTAGCAGAAAGAAATATCACCCAGCAGACACAGGAAAAGAAGAAAACTGATGAGATAAAAGGTACTGTAGTTCATACTGATAAAAGTATTGTTTACTTCTTCTTTCAGCTTTTTCCTGGTTAGGGGTCACCACAGTGGATCACCTGTCTGCTCATGATTGGCAGTGGAGTTTTACAATGTCGAGTTGCCAGCCCAGCACCCAACCTTCCACAAGAGGCACACACACATACTCATGCTTAGGGACAATTTAGTGTGTCCAATCTACCTACAGCATGTCTTTGGGATGTGGGAGGAAACCGGAGCACCTGGAAGAAACCCACATGACCACAGGGAGGACATGCAGCCTCTGCACAGAAGGTGCCCTAGCTAGGATCAAAACCAGTGAGCCTCTTACTGTGAGGTGGCAACACTAACCGCCGCACCACCACAGCTGCCCGATAAAAGTATTGTTTGCAATCTTTCTAAATATGTTTTATCAGACTCTGAGCTTTCCCTGTTGAACAGAGGTATGCCTTTTATACCAGCACAGTGCCAGAACACATCAAGTTTTTTCTGATTTACATTTATTTGGGCAAAAAGTTCTTCTTAAATTACTGTTTAGCCAACAGGACAACAATAGCACTGAGATACCCTTGAAGAAACAAAGTACATTTATACCACCTGCAATCCTGTTATGGACACTTTTTTGAATTTATGCACAATGGAAATTTCTGATATGTTAGCTACAAAGAAGAGACATTGTTATTATAATATGAGTGTGAACAGAAAGCTCTTAACAATTTGAAGAGCAACTTTGATGTTACTATCAGACCAGCTGATAAGGGGGTGGAATTGTAATACTTGATAGTGGAGATTACTTACAAGACATGTTGAAAACGCTTAGAGAAAATGTTACCTATCAGAATATAACATGCAACCAAGTGAGTGATTTTATTGCACATGTGAAACATTCTTTAGATGATTTATTGCTATCTAATGTTATAACTGAAGACATATATAGGTCTGTGATAGTTGAACAACCTGTTATACCTATATTGAAAGGTTTACTTAAGATTCATAAGAATCTCCTCAAACCCCCCTATAGACCAATAGTATCTGGCAGAAGTTGGGTTACTGAGTTCCTCTCCATATGGGTGGAGAAGAATCTTAAAATAATGTTATCTTATGCACCAGCAGTGATAAATGACACTTCCTGTTTCTTACAATCTCTGAGTATCTCTTATGAATCTATAACTGGTTATGAAAGTTACATATTTGTGACTTTAGATGTAAATAATTTATTTACTGTGATTCTGAATTCTTAGCGAATCACAGCTGTTAAAGATTTTATTTTAACTCATGCAGCATTTGACGATAAGAAAGTTGCACAGATATGTGCTTTTCTTGAATTGATCTTGGGCAATAATTTATTCATGTTTTATGATCAATATTATTGGCAGAGAGATGGTATAGCCATGGATACCCCCTGTGCGAACACCTATGCCAGCTTGGTGTTGGCACAGTGGGAGGCTACCCATGTTCTGCCTAGTACTTGTCCATGGAAGGCAAGTTTGGAAATATACCATAGTTTTGTGGATGACTTATTTATTTCATGGAGTGGAACAACTGAAGAGTTATTGTTTGTTAGATACTTGGAAAACACAACAGATTTCTTACATTTTACTGTGCGCTATTCTGCTGAATCAATAGATTTTTTAGATGTGGAGATTTACAAAGATTTGACTGGCAAACTACAAAAAAGAGTGTATAGGAAAAGCTGTTGCAGAAATAACATGTTAATGTATGACAGTGTGCACCCAAGGCATATTTTTGGTAATGTAATTAGTGGGCAGAGGCTAAGAATTTCTAGACTATGCACTGAAGATAGTATATATGAAAGGTTGCTAGATAACATGCAGCATAGGTTTGCATGGTTATCCAACACAAAGAGTTGAGACCAATAGCTAGGACAAAAAACTGGAGAAGGAATAGAGTCAAGCCATGGTTTGAATATAATATGGGCAATGCTGACAATGGGACTATTGTTAACGAACAGAAACTAAGAAATAACCTGTGTGTGATAATAAATTTACACTATAATAGATATATTGATGCTATATCCCAGGTGATAAAAAAGAACTGGAAGATTTTACATACTGATGACAAGCTGAAAGCACTAGTAGGTCCCCACGCCAGATCTGCTTATACAAACAGCCAAAATCTGAAGTAGATTTTATGTAAGAATATACTTCCCAGCAAGTACACAGCAGATAGGAAGACGTTAGGAACTTTTAAATGTAAGAAATGCAAGGCTTGTCAATATATTAAAGAAAATAAGATCTTTGTATACCCTGTGTCAGGTAAGGAGTATATATCTAGACTACATGCAGACTGCAGAACTAAAAATGTGGTGTATTTAGCTGAGTGCATATCATGCCAAGCATTCTATGTTGGAAAGACTAACAGAATGTTAAAACATTTTATATTGCATCATATAAGTGACATCAGATTATGTTTGAGAAGTAATACTCTATATCAGCATACTATAATAAATAAAGAGCATAGATTTCAGTTTATGGTGTTACATATTCAACAAGTGAGTATGGGGGGTGACATTGTACGTAGTATTGAATTAGCTGAGTTAAGATGGATAGCTGAGTTGCAAGCTAACCATACACCTGGGTTAAATGTTTGTATGCCTTTAAAACTCTTATTGAAGGTGCGTAGGTTCTGCTATTGATTCTAATTGGTTGCTATTTGTTTAAATATGGTAGATTTTAACTATTTTTTAGATCTGATGATGCTTATATGTGTGTTAAATAAAGTTTTAACCGGTCATGGTGGCTTCAGTGGGTTTTCTTTTTATCCTGTATTGTATATTTTACCACTGTGGATTTTTACTTCTTCCTTGGCTGTTTTGGATTTTTATTGCTGCAAAAACTAGCTGTTGGTATTTCGAACCATATCTGGGGCCTCAGTCTTGTTGTGCCATTTGCATTTGTGGCAGAACTATAAACTACTGCCAGATTTGAGCCTCATTTAGTAATTTATTACTGCATTTGTCAATAAACTGCATTACTGGTAAATTTCTGGTCCCTTAGTCTGTGGTGGGATTGCAGAAGTTGCAGAATTGTGAATTTTGCTACAGAACTGGTGTTTCAGTGCTTTTGCAGCTGCTTTTATTCCAGTTTTGCTGTTAGAGTCTTATATTCTATATTCTGCTTATAATTTATCTGCGTAAAGTTGCATTGCAGTGCCTTTCTGTCTACTTTGCTGCTGGTTTTCCCCTGTTCATTGTGTCTGTCCTAGCCCACACTGAGATATTAAGCTAAAGTTTCTGAAATTCTAACCTACCTAGGTCAATGACCTCTAGGCAGACTCATAGTACTAGAGCTCCACTATGGTTTTAATTGATTGGATCCATCTCTAGCTAGCCCTGCCACTCTTTTCCAGTTTTGGTTTTAAAATGCTATGTCTATGACTTCTGCCTGTTATGGTAATCTGATTTACATATCACATAATTACCTGAACCTTACCTGAAATTCTTCAGTTCAATCTGACATGACTGTTATTTTGTATTTAGTATTTTTATCTCTTTATATATATTGTACTAGTACTTATGATGTATAAAACTGTATGTATGTATCTCTGTTGAACTTTTCTATTGCTACTTGTGCTTTATCAATCTGTATGTATATACCATTGTGGAGATTTTCTCCCCAGGCCTCCACTGAAAATGGGCACTGTTACGGCCCAGTGGACTTTCCCGGTAAACAAATGCAATACATAAATAAATAAATAAATAAATAAAATGCTCTCTTTCATTGCTATTGTCTGTTTTGTAAGCTATTTAAGTACTTTTCCACCCATTGCTTTTCATATATCTATAGTACTGAATGCCCATCCAGCAAACCAGTATTGCTTGAGTAAACATCCCTTAGAACAAACTGTCTCCCTCTTATTTAACCAGAGCACCCAACTGCTTGGCACCCTTGCCACATTCTGACAGGATTCGTTACTAATCTTGCTCCATCCTTGACAGGTAAGAGACTTATTTTATTGTTTTGTACTTACTGATTTAGAGTGCTACTACTTTTTGTTTTAATTTATTTGTTGATTTTACACGACATCATTTTAAAGGTCTCTAATACATAAAATTACCTTGTCCATGTAGTTTGACTTTCTTTGTGGTAGTATTACACTCACAAGCAATCTTTTTTATTGGTTTTACATTAACAGGACTGGGATATTCCATCTAGTGGCAGTAGGTGGTAGCCTATCTATCTGAGTTGGGAAACAAATAGGATTGCTGTGAGTGCTGTCAGTTTATTGGTCATATGGCTTAGAAGTCAGTTTCCTGTGTTTTAAGTGCCTGCATAAAATTGGCACATTTGAACATCTGCTGCTCATCCTTCAGCATTGGTTAGTAGGACCTGTGCAGACAGTTAAGAAACACATTTTCCCTGTAAAACCACATCTATAACTGGACCAGTAAATGGTGAGTATAGAGCAGCTACTTTGCATGTTGAGGGGCACTCTACTTTGAATTTAGTATTATATAGCTAGTCTCTAGCCCCAAAAGTACCCTTATGCATATGCACTTCCAAGCCAGTTTGGTGGATATGGGAATATTGAGACAAAGTAACAATTATCTAATGCTTACTGATAATTGTTTAATCCTTAAAGAAACAAGTACAGCATGTTTGATATGTATTTACACAATATCTCTGGAGGCTAAACATACAAACACTTGTGTAGCACTCTGGTTGTTAGAGACACACATGCTACACCCACCACACATGGTACGCACCCTGAACATAGACATGCTTATGCTGAGGCACTTAACGTCAATCTTCCTAAAGTCCAAAGAGCTCCCAGATATTCCATCTGCAAAACCTATCCTCAAAAAACCCAAAAGCACTCAACAGAAACAACAGCTAACATTGCATGTACAGCCACACCCAGCGCAGCCTCAACAACACAGCCCATAAGGCAAGCCAATACACTACCCAAAACTCTAGTTATAGAGGACACCATTATACAGCAATCTAATACCTAACCCCAACCAGGCTGAACAGAAGAAAATAATGGTTAGTTGCCTATTAGGGGTGAGAATCTGCCGTGTTCTGCATACACTCAAGTCATACTCCATGTAGGTGCAAATGACCTGAGATGTACCTCCCTTGACTGTGTGAAGAAAGACATTATGAAGCTATTGGTCTATGTTTCACATTCTGGTATGTGGCTAGCATTGAGCAGCATTCTGATTACTGGTCTCAAACAGTTGCCCTATGCAGCACGATTGAAAAAGCTAAGACTGTTCTCTGTTGCATACCACCTTCTCAGAGGCGATCTCTGTCTAATGTTCAGAGCCATGTCCAACCCAGAATTGTTGAACATGCTCCATCTTAGCAAAACCAAATCTACTCAAGCTTGACTGTGTGAAGAAAGACATTATGAAGCTATTGGTCTATGTTTCACATTCTGGTATGTGGCTAGCATTGAGCAGCATTCTGATTACTGGTCTCAAACAGTTGCCCTATGCAGCACGATTGAAAAAGCTAAGACTGTTCTCTGTTGCATACCACCTTCTCAGAGGCGATCTCTGTCTAATGTTCAGAGCCATGTCCAACCCAGAATTGTTGAACATGCTCCATCTTAGCAAAACCAAATCTACTCAAGCTACACGCTCTAGGGATAGAAACCTCAACACAACAATGAGTAGAACATGCTGGCGGGATAGATTCCCTTCGCAGAGACTTCCCTTACTATGGAACAGGGTCCCGATCTACATAAGACAGAGCCCCTCACTATCACTCTTCAAGAGGAACCTTGATGAGTGGATGGGTAACAGAAAGTTCACACCGGGGATCACACCAACAGCACTACTAGATAGTGGCCAAGGGTACTAGCTGCTAGTACAAGGGTCTAGGGAACTACTAAAGGGGCGGTGAATACCGCACAACATGGCTGGGCTAATATATGCCTTCGGGCAGATAGCCCAGTACCAACCTATGAACCTATGAACCTATTCAACCTTCACCAGGAATGATTTCACATGGAGTCAGAATATAATTGACTTCAATAATTGGCTTAGTTTTTTAGTGTCATTCTAGTGGGATACAATTTTTGTCAGTGTGACAAGACATGGTTAACAAGCCACACTGGTTTGACAAGGATAGTCTGCACCTGCCCTGTCCAGTCTTTTGATCACTGGCTAAAACATTGTCCTCCTTGATAGAGCCTTTTTGGGACAATGCCAAATTCACAAACCTTCCAACGCAGCAAATTCTACCCAAGGACATCTAAAGGTGTTACTGTTCAATGCCAGAGGTTTAAACAAGAAGCATCACACCCTACAAAATCTTCTCACATTGGAGAATGCAGATGTTTGTGCAATTACTGAGACATGGTTTAAAACTGCAGAGAGTACCCTGGCAGGGCAAAGCTTCACTGCCTTGCACACATTTAGACCAGCAGCTGCACATGCAGATACTATAGCTGGAGGTGTCTCTATCTACATCAGCAACAAGCATACCTCTAGGTTAGTTAAATAGGATGACAAACTGGAGTCCCTTCATGTCCAGATTACCACAGCAAAGTCATATACCATATCCTGGCAAACTATAGACTACCTTCTTATGTCCCATGAAACCCATAATTCATACTTATACCTATTGGAGACACTTACCATTCAACCAAATACCATACTCATGTGGGACTTTAATTATCCCTCAATAAACCAGGAATCCTAAACTATTCCAAATTTTCAGACAGAGAGATTCCTAGACTTTGTGAACATAAACACCCTGGAGCAGTTAGCACATATGCCTATTAGAAGTCAAACACACTGGAGCTTTCACTCACAAATATGGGAGAATGTTACACTCCCTCCAGTGATGTGCTCTCTCTAGTAAGGTCAGACCACAAAGCAGTCTCCTTTGAAATAAGAATCAATTCTGTGACCCCAGCAAACCTTTTAACAAAAACTACTCCAAGGTAAACTGCCATTTATTAAGTAATAACCTGTAATAATTTCAAGCCCCTCCAAATCCAGACAACATAGCAGCCTATGTGTAATTATTTACAGTAGCTCTGTACAACCACATCAATGATTGCACAGAGGCTGCTATGCCTACCAGAAGTAGGCCCAAAAGTAACTCAAAAAACAAGCCACCCTGGTAGAAAGCAAAATTAAACAGGTTGTATAACAAATGAAAAAAAAAAATCATAGATGAAATTAGAAAGTTTAACACAAAAAAAATAAGTAAATAAAATAAAAACTCTCTCATCAAACTGAATAGACAAATAAGAGGACTAATGAAGTCCAACAAAGGAAATTTTCAGGTAACAACAGGGTATCAGGCCAAGGACAACCATAAGGTCTTCTTTATCTATGTCTGGAACCTAAAACACAGTACACAACAGGAGATATAACAAATCTTCTGGTTGACAATTTGTTTTTTCAACTTTAATGCACTCCTATCCCAAGCCACTCCCAGGAAACACCAACTAGCAATACCCCTCCACCTATCAGAAGGAAAACAGGTCTTAGAATACAGCTTCAATGGGCCTCGGTAATATACCAGGATGTCTCCTAAATAGCCTTAAATATGACCTATCAGGGCTATTTGAGTCACTATTCAATCATAGCCTCTGAACAGGCTTTGTGCCATGTGAATGGAAGACTGTAATGGTCATCCCCCTGCAAAAAAGGCTTACTATAAATGGATCTCAGGAATTACAGACCCATTATATTGACTAGTTTCATGTGCAAAACCATGGAAATAATTATGGAAATAATTAATAATGATGTAGGAAACCTTCAGACACTGGAGCCAACCCAGTTTTGTTTTGTCAAGAACTGGTCATGCCTACTGAATGTGGTGGACTTCTTAGATAAGGTCATCAAGGCAAAGGATGAGGGTAAAATGGTGCTTACTGCCTATATTAACCTAGCTAAGGCATTTGATAGAATACCCTATGTGAGCATTGTAAGCAAACTCAGACATATGCATAAACCCCTATGTAACTTGCTCTACAGTCAGCTGTTTCACAGACAAGGCCAAGGAAGTTAGGATTGGAAAGACCATTTCCACAAAGAGGCAGGACACCAGTGGAGTCCTACATGTCTCCTGGTTGGCTCAACTCTTCTTTAGCATCTATTTTTTAGAAGTCAAGTCTAATGTCAAGGGCCTCTGGATTATCAAGTATGCAAATGATTGCAAGCTAGAGGCAAGCTTAGAAACCCCCAAGATATTAACATCTTACAGGAATGTCTAAAAGTGACAAATGACTGGTGACAATGCCGTAGCTTAAAACTCACTGCCAGTAAATGCATAATAGTACCTCTTTAAAAGCTGGCCACCCAGAGAAACTACCTCATAAATAAGACGCCCCAAAATTTGACACAGTAGTTAAGGATTTCAGGACTCATGTAGATAGCAACCTAGCTTTTGACTAACATGTCTCTAAGGTGGTAGGCAAATCATTCTGTGTCAATCAATTTATAAGTAAGGGCATGACATCTAGATCCAGGGAAGTCAGCATGCCATTGCACTCAGCCTTTATCAGACACATTATTGAATATAGTGCCCTTTTTGGTATGTACCTGACCATTTACATAAATTAGTTGGAACGTCCAAAGAGGTTCCTCACAAAAACAATACAGGGAGTAAACACAATGTCTGATGCAGTTTTCCACATATCCCTATCTCTATCATTGTTTCTACAGAGTGGTGAGATTAGATTTATGCCTAACATACAAAGCATCATTGGATCCCTCTCTGGTGGACCTTTTGTATATCCACAAAATAAACAGCACCAGAATTATTAGATCTAAGGATTTAAACTTTGCTTTCAACTTAAATAGGACATATTGGAGAGACAGGTATGTATCTTAGATAATCCCCATTATCTGGAATAGGCTTCCCATCCATGTGACGCAGAGCCCATCCCTAACTGTATTCAATTTCACCCTGGCCCAGTGGGTGAGAAGTCAGAAATTCACCCCTGGTATGACACCTATGTCTCTGATGGGCAGAGGGAGTCATTAAGTCATGACCTAACTAACATACACCCCTTAAAATAATGACTAAGGCACAATAACTTGTGGGATACATTTAGGTTGCATGGTTAGGCTTATAAAGACAACATTGGTCATTAGCCTAGTATATACCTATGAACCTATTTAGTATGAGAATCCCAATATTGTATGTTATTGATTGAAGATTCGAGTGCTTTATCTTATTTGCCATTCATTCATCACTCATAGTAGTAAACTGATTCACATAGTCAATTTGCATGCATACACCAGGAGAAGCAGAGAACAATGTAATAATATACAGATTACTAATATATTGTACAGATGACAATTAGAAATACAATATCCAGCATGGAAAAACTCATAACATGTGAAGGCAATCAAAAGAAAATAGTTGCATACATTTTTAATGGTATTACTACTGAACAGTAAGCAGAGGTTAGTGTCAATGTTTGTACCATTTTTATGTTCAAAGTTATTACAAGTTACTAAGGATATAATATCACAACAGGGTGGTAAGGTGGGATGTAAAGGATAGTTAAAGCAGGGAGGAAAGTAGAATCTAAGTAGGAGGATGTAAGAATATGAGAATGTGGTGGGGAAGGAGACGGACTGAAGTGGGGATGAATGGGCAGGATGCAGAGTGTTGAGAAATAGGATTTGAATATAAACTTGAAATAATACAATGATTTCAACATGAAATCCTAATTCAGTAAGTTCTAGATTGGAAATGTGAGTTTCCATTCCATTTGACATGCCTCATTTAGCTAGCAAATTGAACATCTGACTGCATGACATTTAACATATGCCAATATTTTTTTCTTGTAAATTGCATAAAACTTTTCAATTCACAGTATTGTTCCCTAGCAAAGGCTCAGATTTCTTATTCCTCTTCAGATACTCTTCATACCACCTCTGTGAATCTCTTTGTATTAGAGTCATGGCTGGTATATTTATACCATAGAAATTTACCTCTATAATGTACTCTTTAATATGAGGGGATCTTTGCTAATGCTGAGTTGTAAATACCCAAACATACACGCATACACATGCACACTGCACACACATATACAGTACATGCGCATGCACATGGACACACCCAGATACACACAAACACACGTGCGTGCACACACACACACACACACACACACACACACACACACACACACACACACACAGACACACACACACACACAAACACAGACACACACAGACACACACAGACACACACACACACAGACACACACACAGACACACACTCGCACACACACACACACACACACACACACACACACACACACACACACACATACACACACACACACACACACACACAGACACACAAAGACACACACAGACACGCAACACACACACACACAGTCACACACATATGCACACATACACACACACACTCACACACACACACACACACGCACAGACACACGCGTGCACACACAGTCACACACACACACACACACACACACGCACACTCACTCACGCAGACACACAAATGTGCATCTCTGTAGTGCTTGATAAAACTATATTCCCAGGAAGTCACTAATCCCTATTATATACCTTCAGAACATCAGATTTCTCTATAATATTCTGGTGAGCTTAATTTTTTCTGACCTGAAGTTGCTATAACATATTTAGCAATGCCTATCAAAACTCTAATTTAAGAACCATTCTTCTAATCAATTAAAAATATTAATACTTTTGTATCATTAATTTTCTTTTGATAGTTTAACAGAAAAAAAATGGAATCCCTGATTGTGGTTAATGTGCCTTTTGAGTTCTTATCATTTCACTGAAAGGATGAGAATCACTTGAATCAGTTGTCCAACTATACATTACATTGAACAGCAGTTCACCATTTTAGAGAAGCAAGACCTATGGGTAATAACTTCTTTATTGAACAGCAGTTCACCTTTTTAGAGAATCAAGACCTGTGGGTAATAACTTATTTATTGAACAGCAGTTCACCTTTTTAGAGAATCAAGACCTGTGGGTAATAACTTATTTAGAAAACTTGTAGACGCAAATATCATGCAGTATAAAGTATGAGTGGGCACAGAGACCCAAACTTTCGAAAGAGAAGAGTGAAGCTATCGGCTAATTTAAGAAGTCCCCTCTGAACGAATATCTGAATCCTGACAATGCACCCTGATAACTTTTAATATGCTTTAAGTGACTAAATCAGTACAGCACATTTATTAACAAAGCACATTGCATTACATCTAATACTTCATAGGCAAAACTTAGTTAAACATACCATATATTTGTGAAAAATGACTGAACAAAAACTCACGAATATAAAATGTTTAGTGTCTAACCAAAAACAGTAAAAATACTAGGGCACTAACTTTCTGCTCCTTCTTATATTATCAGACTGATTTAGAAGACATCAACTTCAGGATACATGGTCAGGAGCTTCAAATTAATGCAAAGCAATACAACTATGGCTTTGATTCTCAGAAATGAGCTAAGGCATTGCACCAATTATTGGAAATGTAGTGCAGTATAAACAACACACGAATTTATAAGTAGCAACAAATTGCACGACTGATCAAGTAGTTGTGAGTGAATGCTCCAACTGCAGTAAGGCTGAGCAGCTGCAAGTCATCCAGTGCACAGCAAAGGAGGCATTATGTTGCAGAGTAAGGTAACAGTGACATGCCAACAAACATAGATATTACAGTAGCACAAGTAAAAGTAGATCCAGCCAAACATGGTCAGGAGATAAAAGCAAATCCTCTTATTGGACAAAACATGGTAAGCGCATTCACGGCAACAGCTGCATCTTCAGACTATTAGTAAAAATGAATTTACAACCAACATTTATATACACTTAGTTATAATTTTGGTGGGACAAAGGATGTGATTTCAATTTAGACTTTAAAGAAACAGCTTCATTAAGCCCTAGTTCTCATTAGCATATGGCAATGAATATATTCATTTTTTGGATGTATGTGTCATGAAACATGGCAGTGCATTAACTACTAGCATGTTAAAGAAACCTGTAAAGAAAAGCAATATGTTACACTGAAAAAGCATGCATCCACATAATGAGCATAAAATGTTCTTACAAATCAGTTGATAATGATGAAAATATGCTCAGAATGTTTAGGGAAATGAAAATTGATTTTTAGCTAGTGGGTATTCTGATTTTAAAACTGAATGTACTGCTAGTGAGGTTTTATCACATAGGAAGGATCTAGCTAAACTGCATTTCTCATATAATAATAATACTGAGCATAGAAAAGAAAATATCTTCAATAAATTTAGAACAAACTTAACATACACTAATGATGTCCATCTTGTTTGCAATATTGTTAAGAAAAAACAGCCAATTTTAATGTCTGATGACAAATGTAAAATGATATTAGGTGATGCTCCCCACTTTTTATTTAAAAAATGGTTTGTCTTTAATAAGGAGAATCTGTTATAATTTTAATGTAAAGAAAAAAAGGTTTGCTTTGATAGGCAGGGACCTTTGCATGCAGAACATGTAATATGTATAGGTTTGTTTGTAATGAATCTAGCTATTTTCATCCTACCACTAATTATGTGTATCAATTTAAATTTTATGCTGACTCTAAAAGCAGTAATTTGGTGTGTCTTGCTGCATGTAAACTATGCAAAAGTTTTTACGTTAGAAAAACAAATAGAATGCTTAAAAATCACATTACAGAACATGTGATATTAGGGAATGCAATCTGAAAAATGTTTTGTACAAACAAGGGAATGCTGCTGAAAATGATCATACTTTTCATTTTATGATTTTACAGTTGTAGAATATTAATAGCAGGGGAGGGGACATCAAAAATTATGCAGAATGCACGGATGTCGACTGCATTTTAGAACAACAAGCTGATAGGGAGCTAGGGCTTAATGAAACTGTTCCTTTAAAGCTTAAATAGAAATCATGTCCTTTGTCCTGCCAAAATTATAATTAATTGTATGTAAATGTTGCTTGTAAATTAATTTTTACTATTAGTCTAAAGAAGTGGTTGTGGCTGTGAAAGCGCTTACCATTTTTTATACAATAAAGGGATTTGCTTTTATTTCCTGATCATGTTTGGCTGCATCTACTTTTACTTGTGCTGCTGTTGTTACATGTATTTATCAGCCTTCATCCAATACTGAAGTTTCTTTTGCATTAATATTACAGTACTTGGTGATAGCAGGTACAGCAAATCAGCATTTCAGCAAAGCATGCACCTGGTAAGCTGCCTTTACTAATAATGTGTAGTACTTAGAAAATGTCTGTTTTCATGTGTCCAGACATATTGAAATGTAATGTTGTCCCGTCCCCCTTAAATAACTACACTACACACAAAAAGACACTTGACGACGTTTATTAAAATGTATTATACAATGAACTATGTACACAAAAACCAACATTAATTAACTTCTTCAACAACGATGATCTCCGGGCAGCGTCACCACTCACCCTGGACGAACTTTACCTCAAGGCAGCGTACCAACTCAACTTGATACCTTCTCCACCGGGGCAGCGTACCTACTCACCCACATAAAGAGGCAGCGTACCTACTCACCTCACACCATACCAAAACCATAAACCAATACACCTTCTTTAGAGGGGGAACAGAAGAGGACAATCTTGTCCCTCTTCTCTGCCTCAAATTGCCCACCTCCACCATCCCTATATAAAAGAGGAGGGTGGGAGGGCCACCAACTCACGCCAAATGTGCCTTCTTCCTCTAATCCCAAACCCTTTGTACTGTCAGAAGTCCCACCTAATCCTACCTCACTTCCTTTTACATCTCCCTCTCTCCTTAACCCTTTCACCACCACAAACCCACTATCCTAACCAACTGCAATCCTTACCTTCCTTACTACCACTATACCCTCCTCACACCCCTTTACTCCCTTACTCGTGGGACCGGGACAACTTAGTTTGTCCCAAACTGCATTTGCCATGAAAACAGATAAAATGGGAATATAATACATTTGGAAATGGGAATAGAACCAGCAGAGCTGCACACATATATGATGATTGTGGGGACAATGGAAAGGATGATAGATAATTGTGGAGGAAAAGTGGGAAGGAGCACATTATCATGTCAGTCAGACAAATGCAAAATAATACAGACAAATGGAAGGATGTGCTCATGCTGGGAGCAGCAAATATGGGCTGGACAGAGACAGACATAAGATGGAAAAATGGTGAGAAGCAGGAATGAACAATGCAAAATGGATGAGTTGTGGTACAACAGGATGATGCTACACGAGAATGGAGAAGAGATTATGGGCTACATGCTGGCTAACTTTTGTCCCAGAGAACTATAAGTTTAGCCCAGGTTCAGCTGGCCAGGTTTGGTGGTGACAAGATTCATTTCATGCTCTGCTGACCTAATAACAGAGGTGTCTGCAAAGGAGTCCAAAAGTGGCATTGTCATGGCTACCCAGTGAGGAATTACACAGTCTGAAATCTTCAACACTTTGCAGTTACAATGACAACCTGTGCTGCACAGGAGATCAAGCCAGCTCCCCCCCCCCCCAAATAAGGCATTCACTGCCTTTTCACCATCCGCAACAGTAGCAACAGGGGAAGGAAAAAGCTACAAAATACATTTAAAGTTAATTGTTTTAACCTTCTGTGATTTGGGTATTATTATTTTTTACCATTTTCAATCTGCATGATTGTGGGAATCATCCTTTCATAATAGAGGAGATGGTTATAATCTTGTGCTGACATGCTTGTGGCTCCTCAGCGTCATGACTTGAAGGATGCAGACATAATGGAAAGGATAGCATTATTGATACTGTCTGATAAATGCTATAAGGAGTACAATACAACATGGCTGGCAAGTGCTGCTTGCTGTACCAAAAGTCTTTGATGCTTTCTTCTGTAGACAGGATGATTAGCCTCCCATTCCCCATGTGCTGCATGTCACAAGGGAAAAAAAGTTGTATCACATAGATATAAGTGAGCTATATACTTCACTGTGGAACAACACTTCCATTTGTACATACATGATGGCAGAGGAATACCAATGTCCCCAGATCTTCCCAATTAAGCAATAGCCCAATATGTATGTACAACATAACAGGAGAAGGAAAATGTGTCCACAAAGTCACAAGTAAGCTACTGATTCATAAGTATGTGAAGAAAACAGCATATTCTGGAAAATTGCCCATGGCTTCATAACTAATCTACAGCTCCAAATGTATATGTAAAAGAGTAAAAGGCGCACATGGTGCACACAGACTCCTAAATTAACATCTGTGTAGTACCTACCATATGCAGCAATAGTAAGACAGATAGACAAGCAGCAGGCACAATACAGACAGTCATGCACAGCAGCCCATGTACTGTACCCTGATATCTGTCAGAGGGAATAACCTTTATAAATTCATAGAAGCATAACTTTTTAATAGGTTAATGACTTGGGGTGGGGTGGGGGGCTTTCTAATCCTAGTCAAGTTTTCCCAAAAGAATAATGACATCCTGTATCCAAGCAGGAAATTCAGGACTAGGCATTTATAACCTACCTCTGTCCATAATGGACATGGGTGCCTGGCCCGGTGTAAATTTCCTACTCCCCATCCACTGGTCTCGGTTGCTCTTAAATTGGGTAATAGACAAATTCAGCTTCATATGGATGGGAAGCTTGTTCTATAGAAGGGACCGTCTCTGGGACACATATCTGTCTCTCCAGCATGTGCTGTTTAAGTCACAGACAAAATTCAGGTCCTTAGACCTTTTATTTCTGGTACTGTTTGACTTTCAAATATTCAGGAGATTAGTAAGTGTGGGGTTTGCAAATTCATTGTAAGCCAGCCATAGACCACCCCTCACCAACCTATAGGAGACTGAGTAGAGGGAAAGGACATTAAGGCACTTTGTATAAGGCAAGTCTGTTGTGTCTTGTATTTTTTTTGTAAGGAACCTTTGAGGTCAATCTAGTTGCTGCAAATGCCTGGTCAGGTACATACCAAAGGGAGTATTTAATTCTAGAATTGGTCTGATAAGAGCAGTGTACAGTGGGACAATGACCTCTTTGTATCCAGATGTCATGTCCTTACTTCTAAGTTGCACATCATAAAAGTATTTGCTCACAACTGTGGCCACATAGCATTCATAGGTTCATAGGTGTTTACTAGGTTAATGACCACAAAGGCCTTTTTAAGCCTAGCAATGCATTCCAGATCTCTTACAAGTTCTGATACCGTTTATACGTGTAAGCAGGGGTTTAGGAGATGAAACATTTGCAAACAGTGGCCTGGGAGATGAACCATTTACAGGTTGCCTGTATCCACAAGAGACATAGCTGCCAAACCAGGGATGAATTTCTTGTTCCCCATCCAATTGTCCAAGTTGCACTTGAATTGGGTTAGGGAGAAACTCTGCTATACATGGATGGGGAGCCAGTTCCATTGATGGAGTAGTCTCTGGGATACATACCTGTGTCTCCAGCAGGTCCTATTTATATCACAGGCAAAGTTTATATCTTTAGAATGGGCAATTCTGGCACTACTTGTTTTATGGATATCCAGGAGGTCTATCAGAGTGGGGTCTGACAATGCCCTCTATACCAGGTGTTGCTCATCTAGTCAGGATATAATAGATGAGTCTTTGTGGGTTCTGTTCAAGCAGCTTTATTATTTACAAACACATCACGATTGAAGCTTATTAACTTTAACTTAGATAACTTATATACAAACTAGCTACACTCATTCATACATGCTCACTTTCTGGCTGCACTCACAAAATGGCACTGAGTGTAGCACATGCTTGCTATTTATGTATGTATGTTCAGTCCTTGATATGCTTCTTAAAGATACAACACACACACTCTGTTGTATATCCTCCCTCTTTGAGAAATATATCATGAAATGCTGAGAATATCAGTTGACATGCAAACAATACAACTAGCTCTTTGTCATGCAATTATACAGGAGCCTATATTGAAAGCCCTAATAACTGAATACATAAACACCGACACGTATTCTGCGAACCACAAATACACCGAATGCCCTAAACTGCAAAATTCAAAAGCTTGAACCATCATAGTTGTCCCACCCCACCGCCCGCTACATACTACCTACCCAAACAAACTAAATAATCACATACATACACTACCCAAAACCCTACTTCTAACCTTAAATGAAACACTACTTCTAATCCTACACTAAATCTTGCATATACCACAGTTATGAACTTACCTTAACCCGCACCCTAAACCTAAGGTCCGCAATTATCGCACACTTACCTTAACAAGCTATAACCAAACAAAATAAATAATCCACACACATACACTTAACAAAACCATACATCTAACCCTACACTAAATCTGACAAATATTACCATCTATGCACTTACCTTAA
Source organism: Protopterus annectens (assembly GCF_019279795.1). Classification (NCBI taxonomy): domain Eukaryota; kingdom Metazoa; phylum Chordata; order Ceratodontiformes; family Protopteridae; genus Protopterus; species Protopterus annectens. Next base: position 1,070,420,756 of record NC_056731.1, on the reverse strand, counting down.
CCCACAGCCTAACTCTAAGGTCCATAACTAATGCACACTTACCTTACAGAGCTATACCACGGAAAGGCCAACCACGAATATTCGACATTTCGGATTTCGCACTTCAGGACGATCGATGTTTATGCGGTTCGATGAAGATGTCTCGGCATTTACGTATTGGGGTTAGTGCTTCTTCGAGGATGTAATAGGGAACCATTATACAGAACTAGGTACATATATACAGTTATGTCCAGGTCGCTGTGTATTTCACACTACGTCTGCAAGTATGACCAAATCATGTGACATAAAACTGAGAATTAAACTTAGCAACTGGAACTGTCTCTGCTGAATGTTTGAGTTCCTATTAGAAGACCGAAAACGCATTTTTTCGAATGCATCTTGGTCGAACTTAAAAGACTGAAATGGTAAAATATCAAAGTGGCTTTGAAACAAATTCTTTCCCTGGGAAAGAATTTGCTTGACCATTTCATTACTTTGCCATTTTCAGCACTGTAGTGCGGTCTCGGAGTTGGCATATTTAACTAGGGGGGTGTGGGGGGTGAAGCCCCCCACTTAATGTAATGTTTAAAGTGTTTCCTGACAGTTCAACATTGTAAGATTTTGCTTACATAGGGTTGATTAATCACCGTTCGCTTTTTTTTATTCAGTGATCTAATATAGACCTGAATGTTCAACCTTAGGAATATCGGGAACATCCTCAGGAATGGAAGTTGAAGTCAAGACATGTTCTGGAATGGGAACATTGTCTAGATTGCTCTGAGATCTAGAGTCTGTATCGCAGGAACAATGCTGCAATAAGTATTCTGGTACAGGAAGATGTCTGCGATTTCTCCTGTACTCCACACCCTCAGATTCTATGAAGCATGATCTCGGCTTGGTACATATACCTTTTACTTGACCAATCCAGTCAAAACCTTTCACTGTTTGTCTCCTTACTGTCTGTCCTTCTCTCAATGGATGAAGAAATCTGCTTGATTTAGCATAACTGGACTTCTGGAAAGAATGCTTCCTGAGAAATTGGGCTCTGATGGTTGTGTTGTTTTTAGGTTTAGGTCTTGATAAACTGGAATTAATAGGCAGTGTTGATCTGGTTTGCCTGGAAAGAAGTCTCTGAGTAACCAAGCCAAGTATATCATCACAGGGTATGTTTCTGAGATTAAGTAAATTCAGGAAGACATCTGTATTATCACACTTTGACCTTTCAAGTAATTGCTTTGCACTCTGCACTGCATATTCAGCTAGTCCATTTGACTGTGGATATTCTGGACTACTAGTAACATGTACAAAATCCCATTCTCTTGCAAATTTCTGAAACAACTGACTGGTAAATTGAGTATCATTGTCAGAAATAACTTTGCGTGGACTACCATGGACAGAGAAATAACGTTTCAATTTAGTAATAACAGTAGTGGATGTTAGATTAGGTAGTAAATCAATCTCAAACCAGTTTGAATAAGGGTCTACCAATACTAAGTAATGCTGATTGTTCCACTCGAATATGTCAATGGCTACTGTTGACCAAGGAATTTCAGGAACTTGACTTAGCTGAAGTGGTTCTCTTTGCAAGTGTGGTTTAGTACTATTGCATACTGAACAAGAAGAAAGTACTTTATTAATGTCTTTCACTAGTGAAGGCCAAAATACTAGAGCTGAAGTAGTTTACTTCATTTGATCTTCAACCTGTGGGTATCAGATCCGTAATGGATCTGAGCCGGCAACTTCACAAGCATCTGCTCTGAGCTCCAAGCTCCTCCCCTACCCATAATACACCACCACTGCCTTCCAAACCTCAGATCTCATTTGCCGTGGCTTCGCAACACATTGTGATCCTTGTTCCAGGTTGTGAGTAGATTTTTGATGGGCAAATGGAGGCAGCAGCACTAAAGGTCTCCAAGCTGTTAAGGAAATGATCCATCGAACTTTTCCCCCCAGATCAGTCCAGATCGGGCATCTACTCCAGATTCTTTTTGGTGCCAAAAAAGATGGGGGACTTAAGGCCCATTCTGGACCTGTCTTCTCTGAACCTGTCAGTTGACAAAGAGAAGTTCTTGATGGTCACTCTACAGTCCATCCTGCCGTACCTGCAAGAGAGCTACTGGATGTGCTCGTTCAACCTCCAGGATGTCTACTATCACATAAAGATGCACAGAAGCTCCAGGTGGTTTCTACGCTTCTGGCTAGGAGCCAATCATCATCAGTTTCAAGCCCTACCCTTTGGTCTCACCATAGCCCTTAGGGTGTTCACCAAAGTGATGGCAGTAGTATCGGCTCACTTGAGGCTTCAGGGGATTCTGGTCTACTCTTCCTTAGATTATTGGCTCCTTACTGCTCCCACCAAGCATCTACTTTGTCAGACCAGAGACTATTTCCTATGTCTTGCATATGTGGTCCCCGATCGAGACCAGTTTGCATATAAACATTCTGGAAATGAGGGTGGTCCTTTTAGCGTTGCAGGTCCTTCATGCCTTTCTACCTCTGGGAACCATTGCAATCCAGTCAAACAACAAGTCTGTGTTCTGGTATATCAACAAACAGGGAGGGACCAGATCTTACCCCCTTTGTTGCAAGGCCATGAGAGTTTGGGAATGGGGCGATCTCCACCGGTCGTTTTCTGGTAGCAATACATATTCCAGGGCAGTCCAACATTCTGGTGGACAAACTAAGCCAGACTATTCTGATGCCTTATGAGTGGTCTCTGAATCCTTCAGTAGTGAAGCAGATCTTTCTATAGTGGTTTCGGCCTTGTTGCAATCTCTTTGCATCTCCTTCCAACACGAAGTGCAGTGAGTTCTTCACTCTGAACCTCCCCTGCCGGGGCGTCCCCCAGAGATGCTCTAGTCCAGTTTGACCTCCCAGTCTTCTTTATGCTTATCCCCTGTACCTCTTATTCCAAACTTCTGACAGAAGGCTTGTCGACTGGGGAGCAAAGTGACCCTCATTGCCCCATTTTGGCCTCACCAGGTATGGTTTCCCTTCCTTTGGTCTCATCTTCTAACTCCTCCTTGGATCTTGGATCCCATTCTAGATCTCATTTCTCACCCCTCGAGGGTCCCTCATCCAAGTCTGGACAGTCTGAAGCTCACAGTTTGGCTGCTCCATTTCCCTTAATTGCTAAGTCTCCCAGGTTGTCTTCTTCGGTCAGGTCTATTCTGGTGACAACTCATAAGTCATCCACCAGGAAGATTTATTGCAGCAAATGGAAGCATTTTTCCTTTTGGGTCTCTCAAAGGAGTTTATATCCTTTCATGGCTCCCATTCCAGCTATCCTTAACTTTTTGGCAAATATCTTTCAACAAGGGGCTAGCTCATCTACTGTCAAGGTTCAATTAGCCACCATTTCTCCTTTTCATATTGTTGAGAACTCTGCTTCTTTGGCCTCTTCCAGATTGTGTAAAGCCTTTATCAAAGGTACCGTCCTTTTACGTCCACCAGTCAAAGATCCTATCCCACCGTAGGACCTTACTATGATATTACAAGCATTGGTTGCTCCTCCCTTTGAACCTGCAGCAACCATAGATCTTAAGATTTTGTCTTGGAAGACAGACTTCCTAGTGGCTATCACCTCAGCTAGGAGGGTTTCAGAACTTCAGGCATTGTCTGTCAAGATTCCATACATGGTTTTCCATAAGGACAGGGTTTCTCTTTGCACCCATCCCTCATTTCTACCAAAAGTGGCATCTGAGGTCAATATCAATCAAACTATCAATTTACCTGTTTTCTTTCCGAATTTTACAAAGTTGAATACAAGTTGCATTTGTTGCATGTTCATAGACAGTTAAGGTTCTATTTGCACAGGACCAAAACGTTTCGTAAATCTGACCAGTTGTTTGTGTCCTTTTCTAAACCATTTTTGGGTAAACCTATTTCCAAAGTGACCATTGCCAGGTAAATTTCTTTATGTATCCTTCATATCTACAAGGATAAAGGTTTGACTCCTCCGGGTCAAATTAGAACTCAGTCGACAAGGTCCATGGATACTTCTGCAGCCTTTTGGTCTAGAGTATCATTAGACGACATTTGTTCTGCAGCTACTTGGTCCTCATCTCATACCTTTATTTCTCACTATAAATAGGAGTTGATTTCTCAAAGGAGAACATCCTTTGGTTCCACAGTGCTCTGGAATATCCTTCCACGAGGGCCACACAGGTGTTTAGTAGCTGGGGACTCTGTCCCACACGTTGAAGATAAAATGATGTAAACTACTTCAGATAAAGAAGATATGTACTCACCATAACATTCCATATGAGTAGTTCTACTTCATTTGTCTTCAACCATCCCTCCCGCCTTCCCCCTGGCCTTACTATATGTACAGCGTTCATAGCTGGCACTTGGTGTGTGTATGGTGTTTTGGATCAGGTTGTTTAGTGTGGGTTGCAGGAAACTCAATCTGAGGGTTTGAAGGCAGTGGTGGTGGTGTATTATGGGTAGGGGAGGAGCTTGGAGCTCGGAGCAGATGCTTGTGAATTTGCCATCTTGGATCCGTTACAGATCCGATACCCACAGGTTGAAGACAAATGAAGAAGAACTACTCAGATGGAATGTTATGGTGAGTACATAACTTCTTTTTCTCTTGCTCTTCTTTTGGCATATTTGGAACCTGGGTGACCACAATGCAAAACCTGGATATATTCATGTTGTAAGGAAGCAGGAACAGCAATTTTAGAACCTTTGAAAATAATGCTATCTTCCATCAACATCACATCTCTATAAGGAAAATAGGTTTGCACTTCAGGTGTTACAATAGATTGCTTTGACTGCCAACCATCATTAATGTAGTAGTTGGGCTTTTGCAAAACTGGATCAGTCTTTGTGTGATCTCTCAGCTCATCTAGTCTTGTAGTAGAAACATTATGCACTGCCATTGCATCAAAGTCAAAATTCTCTGCATCAAGCTGTTCCGTTGTATTTCTGGACAATCTGGATAAGGTAAAAAAAAGCCCAAAAAGTACAACAAGGCACCAAAAATCACTAAGAAGTCCACAGGCACCCTGAATATGGAACAGAGACTCCACGCAGTAGTGGAAAAACACGAGTTTATTCAGCAGACAAGACACACATTAATGCTGTACACACACTACGTTTTCATTTCAATTAATTCTTCAGATGTGGACTGAATCCTATCAGAATGCTTTTATAATGCCTCCAATACAAAAATTCCATCAATTAACCTATCACAAGGAGAGAGAGCTGACTTAATTAATATAGAAGTTCATAAACAAATTACTGTAAGTTCATATAGGGTATTAGTTTAAAAGTGCACAAAATCAAAAAATACATTTATTAATTTAATAATTTAATAATTTAATATGAAACATAATCCCTTGCTCAAAAATACAATAAATATAAATGAAAATCCAGTAATAATAAACTTCATAAAATAACATTAAGAATTTTAAAAATCCATTGCCAAGAACACTCATATTAATTCATATTAAAAGGACATAAAGCTTCATCTAGTGGTGTTTATCAGAAATGCAACTAAAAAAGTTAAACCCATTCACTATTAAAAGCTATATGTATTTCATGTTGGGGAATATCTGAATGTGTAAAATAGATAAATTATATTAAATTACTTTAAAAACAAACTATATAAATAAATAAATGTTTGTTTTATTTCATATATTTAAATACTTAAAAACACCATTGTTCTAAAGGAAGAAAAACAACTGTAAAATCCTCAGTCAAAAAAATACACATAATGTTTAAATAATTATTTGCCTCCATAACCAACAAGTTTCACACTACTAGCCAGATTGAGTTGTTCATTACTTCTCACCTTAGCAAATGTGTCTGCTGATATATGATTACACTTTGAAGCAGTGTCTACTTTGAGTTTAGTGGATTTACCATTGATCTGTACAGTACAAAACACTTCATTCTTTGCCAACAAATTCAGTGCATCACCTTTTTACCAATTACTCATACACCATCTACATAGAAAGTAGAATTACAGCTCTCTACATGATCAGCTTGCTTTTTGAGTGACCCTTCTTTATAAATGTGTGAGGCTTACTTGAGTTACAAAACTTTTGAAAATGGTTCCAATTTTAATACTTGTGGCATTGCTGATGAAATATTAAGCATTTTTCTCTTTTAGACTCGTGAATGGCACCACAATTGTGACAGTTAACAATAAAGCTGGACTTGGGCTTTACTGACTCATGCTTGTACTGCACTGAGAATGCTCCATTTTAGAACTTGCTTGAAAACTACGTGGTTTCCATGGTGAACAAATAGGGGCTGAGGCTGCCATGTGCTTAGTCCTGCTTCTGTTTGCCATGTGTTGCATGCTATCTGCATTTGCTCTGGAGCCTGCTGAAACCATGCTCTTGTTACTTGCAAGCATACTTGTGTGCCTTTCTGTAACTTCATGGATATGACAAACTGTAATGGTTTTACTCAACATTAAATCACTGTCATGAAGCAAAATCTTTCTCACAGCAGCACTATTAATGCCACACACACAAGCCTGTCCTTTATTAACTCATACTTTAAGTCACCAAACTGACACATTTTAGCTTAGTTTCTCAGGTCAGTAATATAAGCTGCAAAAGTTTTCCCTGGTTTCTGATCTCTTTTGTAAAACAAATGCCTCTCTATTGTGATATTTGTCTGGGAGTTACACATTTCTCTGAATTTGTGCTTCAAACACTCGGAGTCTTCCCTTGATTCGGCCTGTACAACAATATGATGATTTTCACCATTTCCCTCATATACTGTTGGTGCATACACAAATGAACGCTCTCTTTCAATGCCCTCTGACCCAGCTAGGTTTAACAACATGAATGTCCTGGTGTGCGCATCTTTGTCAGAATAAGTTTCTTGTATAAAAATGTCATACTCTTGTTCTTGCTCAAATATTCTCTAATTCTATGCAATATTCTGATCAAATACAAGTGGTGAGGGCTTTTGAAATCCATCTGCTATATTAACACATGCCAGTGAAGGGTTTTGCAAATATGCACCAAACACACACACATACACATACATAAGCTGGAAATTTATGCCAGTATTTGTAACTTTGCCCAATAGCACAACTAGCCTCTGAATAACTGAACTTTGTTAAGTAAGTCTCTCGGGCACTGTAATACTCTCAAACGTTCTGTACTGCAAGAAATCACCTCTTATCTGCATAAGAAACATTTCAAATAACTGCACTGTGTGAATGAACTGGGCAGAAGAAGCTCAGAGTAAAAAACATTTCAAAGTAACTGCACTTTGCGAATAAACAGTGCACAGCACACTGAAACTTCCTCAAAATGGCCGTACCTTGCTAGATAATTCTTTACAGTGCAAGAAACACTGTAACAGTGGCACTTTGTGACTAGACACACCTAGCACAAAAACTTTTCTGAAATGTCTGTACTTTGACTGTACTTCACATAATAGTTGTACTTTGCACACAAATAAACTGTTTGGAATGCATGCACAGTAATAAGCACACACTGTAAACACTTTTACCCACTTTGGGATACTTCAAATAACTCTAGTTATGCCCTTGATACAATATGAAGTCGTAGTTATTACAAAACACAGCACTTAATCTCTTTTCATTCCCATTGAACCTTTCTTGTGCTCATTTTACTCTAAACATGCCCATTTTGCTTTAAACACACTCATTTTTCTTTAAAATATACTTGTTTTGCTTTCTGATAATCATTTTATCAAATGTTATAATCTTAAAGATTTTGTGTAACTAATAAACCTTTTGTGCCTCTTGCTTGATTAATAATGTGGTTTATGCCCTTGTAAAGCTCCGTTTTAACTTTCTTATAAAATAAACTGTTAGTGCAAGTTTTCATTACCTTTGGTTCTTTTCTGGCCTTTTTCGTGCTCATTTTTCTCACTTTGCCTTCACTTTTATCTCTGCACCTTGTGGCTCTGAATATCAGTTGCTGGAATCCTAGTTCTGATACCATGCTGCTCGTCTAGTCAGGATGTAACAGACATGTCCTTGTGGGTTCTGTTCAAGCAGCTTTATGTACAAACACATCACAATTGAAGTTTATTAACTTTAACTTAGGTAACATATACAAACTAGCTACATTCATTCATACATGTTCACTCTCTGGCTTCAATCTCAAAATTGCACTGAGTATAGCATGTGCTTGCTACTTATATATGAATGGTCAGTCCTTGATATGCTTCTTAAAGATGCAGCACAAACACTCTGTTCTACACCAGGCATAGATGTCCCCTTAAAGGCCTGTAGAAGACAGAAAAGGGATAGGGTCTTGAGGCGGTCTGCATACCACATTTTACTTACGCTCTGTATTCTTTTAGTGAGGAACCTCTGTGGATATTCCAATTGTTGGATATGCCTGGTTAGGTACATACCAAAGGAGGCATTGTACTCAATGATAGGTCTGATGAATGCTGAATACAGTAGAACAATCACTTCCTTGGACTTAGATGCCATACATTTGTTTATAAGTTGCACAACATAGACTGGTTTCCTCACTACTGTAGACAAGTGATGGTCAAAGGCTAGATTACTTTCTATGTGTATCCCTAAGTCACTGACTACTGGGTCAACTCTAAGGGGTGTGTTGTCAATATGATAGTTGCCAAGGATGGGTGACTTCCCAATGGATACTATTATGCATTTCTTGACATTTAGTTTTAGTCCATGCCTCTGAGACCAGTTGTTTGTCAGTGTCAGCCCCTTCTGGAGAACATTTGTGTCAGTGTGGGATTCAATGACAGCTCCTAATTTACAATCATCTGCAAATTTAGTCATCCAGAGACCACTGACATTGGCCTTGACTTCAGAGAAGTAAATGCCAAAAAGGAGTGGTCTAAGGGCTGATCCCTTAGTGACTCCACTTGTGACTGGCCTCTTTATACAGGTGGACTCCCCAACTCTAACTTCCTGGCTCCTGTGTATGAGACAGTTGGCAATCCACCGGGTGAGATATGAGTTTATACTTAACCTCTTGTGTTTATCAACAAGGCTCATGTGGGGTATTGTGTCAAATGCCTTGGCCAGGTCAAGCTATGCCGTGTGAACCATTTTTACCTTAGCCATTGCTTTGACTGCCTTCTCAAGGAAGTTCACCAGGTTGAGTAGCCATGATCTGCCCTTGATCAAACCATGTTGGGTTGGGTCAAGTGTCTGGAGGTTTACCATACCTTTTAATCTGGAAACATCAAAAATCTGTACAAAGGCCAATGAAAAATAATTACAAACCTCTACCCTGATTAACATAAATTTTACATGCATAGTTATGTAACCCCATCCACTAAAAAGAAATTGTGGGATACCAACTTTCAAATGCAAACTGAAGAACAGACAACCAAAATATGGCTCCAGAGTCCCCCTGCAGCTATTCCAATGTCCCATTACTTGGCTGTTTCACTCCATTTACCATAAACACTATAATGCGCATACGGCCTTACTTCTACAATAATTATTTGGATTTCATTTAAAACTTTTATTTTGCATTTTATAGCATGAACACTAATAGACATCTGTTACAAAAAGCAATACAGTCTCACAATGAAAATAGACTTAACATTAAAACTTTTCTGCCCTTGAAACTCATATTCATTGAAACAGCATTGAAACCCACATTTGAAGAAAATACTTCTGGCCAGTGGCAGATAAAGATTATCTTTGGGCTGTTTTCATATCATAGGCTCATTGCACATGAAACATACATGTGTTCTTTGATACACCTTCCTGCCTGTATTAAATTATATTTCTTGTATAATACAGCACACTTGTTAGAGCAAATTTTAAATTTAGTGTTTTGAATTTTTTCCAGTAAGCAATGAAACAAAATGCATGAACCAATGACAAAACTGCCCAATCCAGAAATTTCCATCATAGAAGTCTACTTAATCTTCTGCAGTCCACCAGTATCAGTAAATATACACAATCTCTGCAGAAGTAAAAGTCATCTACAAATTCCACATTAAAGAAATCTGTAACTAATAAACAGGTTGCTGCTAGCAAACAACTTTATACTTCATTGTTTCATCTACAAGTAAGGTGCCTGTTGCCGTTGAAGAATAATTTGCCTATGTTACATTAAAAAAATGATAAGCTAGTAATATTTCAATAGGAAATGGATGGCAAACTGATAACAGGTTCATAGTTACTAGGTATCTCTGCCAAAGGAAGACATTCTCAGGACTGTAGCATCCATCCCCTTGAAAGGTACAACACAGTACAGTATTAGCAATCCATCTACATACTGTGGTAGTAAAACCCACAGCCTCCTGCAGCAAGAGCAAATATGGTACCTGCTGTGCTACTAACAATATGAGTAGACTTTGCATAAACAGCATTAAACTTCTCTTTCCCTGAAGAACTGTGCAGCACAAAAAAATCAAGAAAAAGCCAAAATTTATTGGGGGGGGGGGGGTAAAGGCCCAAAACTGGAGAGACATTTTAAACATTGCTTGTATAATCTTAGAAAGTTGCTAGAATAAAATGTTGTATTACCATGTGTTTCCTGAAAGATAGGAAGACTGAAACTTAAATGACTATCATTATTTAGTGACTTCAGTTCTCACTGATTTTTAATGGAGGCCTAGGGAGAAACACTCCAGACACATGTCTTTGTATTGTGGGAGGAAACTGGAGCACCCAAAGGAAACCCAGACAAATGTAGGGTGTACAGATAGACTCCGCACAGAAGGAACTTCAACCGAGAACTGAGCCAGAGAACCTCTTACTGTGAGGCAACAATGCTACTGCTGCACCACTGCACCACCCAAATTATAAGAGGAACAGACCAAAAATATGAGCCAAACATTCCAGACATTCTGTGAAAATGTGTAGAATTGAGAGCTATAACTCCTATCAGAAGTGGTGGTATGGGTAAAGAACTCAGGCTCTTACTTCTTGTACCTAAGGTACAGGGTTTGAGCCTGAGTAACCCTAACTGCCAGTTCATTCACACACACATACACACACACACACACACACACACACACACACACTTGCACACACAAAATCACAGTAATCCAAATGCAACTATATGCAGCAGACAATAGTCACAGTAATTCAAATGCTCAACTAGTGTGACCAGTAATTCAAATGTTTACGACAGAAAGAACCCGTTCTATATATCATCATCAATCAAATGTGCAAATAGTGTGACTAGTAATTCAAATGCTTACGGCAGAAAGAACCCATTCACCCTCATACACTTCAACTATATGCAGCAGGCAATAATCACAGTAATTCAAATGCTCAACTAGTATGACCAGTAATTCAAATGCCTGTGGCACAGTAATTCAAATGCTCAACTAGTGCAACCAGTAATTCAAATGTTTGCAACAGAAAGAACCCATTCACACACACATTTCAACTATATGCAGCAGGCAATAATCACAGTAATTCAAATGCTCAACTAGTATGACCAGTAATTCAAATGCCTGTGGCACAGTAATTCAAATGCTCAACTAGTGCAACCAGTAATTCAAATGTTTGCAACAGAAAGAACCCATTCACACACACATTTCAACTATATGCAGCAGGCAATAATCACAGTAATTGAAATGCTCAACTAGTGTAGCCAGTAAATCAAATGCTCAGCTAGTGGAACCAGTAATTCACATGTGTGCGGCTGAAAGAACCCATTCTACATATCATCGTCAATGAAATGCTCAACTAGTGTGACCAGTAATTCAAATGCTTGTGGCAGAAAGAACCCATTCACGCACACACACACACACACACACACACACACACACACACACACACACACACACACACACACACACACACACTATATGCAGCAGGCACTAATCACAGTAATTAAAATGCAAATGCTCAGCTAGTGCAACCAGTAATTCAAATGCTTGTGGCACAGTAATTCAAATGCTCAACTAGTGTGACCAGTAATTTAAATGCTTGTGGCAGAAAGAACCCATTCACACACACATTTCAACTATATACAGCAGGCAATAATCACAGTAATTCAAATGCAAATGTTCAACTAGTGTGACCAGTGATTTAAATGCTTTTGGCAGAAAGAACTCATTATATATATCATCATCAATAAATGCAGCTCCTAGCAGCTAAAGTGTTAAGTTTTTACTTGTCCTCCTTACCTGGAAGAGCTGAAGAAATGCATGTTACTTTTACTGCTGATGCCCATAAACAAAGTACAATGAATCAGTCACACCCTTCGAGCCCTCAGCCAATTCCAACAGGCTGGCCGGCTGCTCATGAAGCTGAGGTCATTGCACACGCCTCTGCACATGATGATGTCAGTAGAAAATTGCAGAAAAAAAAAAAAAGCCGGGAAGTTTGGGAATAAAGGGGAGGGGGTCACTTGGGAATTCATGGCACCCCATTATTTGAACCTCAAAACCAGTAAATGCCGAGGAATTTGGTATGGTTGAATGATATGAGGTTTACTATATCTCTATTGATAATTTCCCTGATAATTTTTCCATGGCTTTACATATAAGACTAGTGAGACTTATGGTTCTGCAGTTTCCAGGGTCTGTAGATGGTCCACCTTTGTACAAAGGGATGACTGTTGCTGTTCTCCATTCATGAGGCATGAATCCCGTTTGAAGGCTACAGTTAAATAGTAATTTCAGAGGCACTGATAGGTTATGTTTCATGCTATTTAGAAGGCATCCTGGGATATTGTCTGCGCCCATTAATGCAGTGTTCTTGGCCTTACAGAGACCATTTAGGACTGGTTCCCTAGTGATAGCAGGGTCAGTTATATTTGATGGTATTTCCTGAGGGAACATTGAGGGGGAGAGAGAGGGGTAAAGTTGGAGCTGAATTTATCAGCCAGGAGATTTGCTACATCTTCTGGCTATTCTTTTATTTTTTAATTTCTACAAGTCTTTTAGGTTTCTAATACCGTGATTGGAATGGACCCCATTCTTAAGTCAAAGCACGATTATAGATCATGAAATTAGTATTGTTTCAATCTTTGATGTCAGCTAGAAGTGCTCTTTGCAGCACTCGCAGTGTACCCAGCAATGACTCCTTCTGCAATTTGTATGGGGTTACATGTATTGGTAACATATCTAAGTATGATTATAGATTCTTTTTTATAAGACCCATTGCTCCTATTACTATTGGAACTGTCTGGGTATCTTTCTTCCACATTGCTTTTGTTTCTGCTTGCAAATCCTGATATTTTATTACTTTGTGTCTCTCTATACACAAGACACTGCAGTTACAGGGTGTGGTGATTTGCATTCTCCTCTCTTTATCCATTCCTGTATTCGTTCTTGATGAACATGAGGTTCTTCCAGAAGTTTTCTGTACTTGCAACTATATTTATGCATTTTCCACATTTCTTGACTTTTCATCTGGTCCTTCACCTTATAGTCATTGTTTTGCTTTTTGGCACATTCAGTTGCTGCCTGATTTTTATCTTTTTCTGGTTTGATTTCCATTCTGGCTCAGTATAGGTGTCTCAATTTACAATGAGCTCTGCACACAGTTGTGTATTGATTTGAAGATGTGTGCATAGCTAAAGAATGCTTTTTGGTTGCCCTTGGACTAGGGGCCAAACTTACCTCAAATTTGGTTTTGGTAGACTTTACTTGTCCTCTGAATTGTTTGTTTAGTTTGATGATAGTGCTTTTTTTCCTGCTGACTGCTGCACCTCCTAATTTTTGCCATGATTTTCTTCCTTCTGTTATAGGTTCATAGGTAGATATTAGGCTATCTGCCCTAGGGCATTTATAAGCCTAGCCAGAGTGTATTTGGCTTCTGCCTCCCTATTAGATTAGCCTACTGTGCCTCTGTAAAGTAGGTCACAGAAGGTACCCTTTTAAGATTAGTTTACTGTGCCTCTGTCTAGCAGGGACACAGAAGAGATCCCAGGGGTGAATTTGCGATTTCCCATCCACGCGTCCAGATTTCGCTTGAAGAGAGTCAGCGAGGGGCTATGTCTAACATGAATTGGGATTCTATTCCAGAGTGAGGGGAGCCTCTGGGAAATGAATCTGTCCCTCCAGCATGTCCTATTTATTTTTGTGCTGAGGTTTAGGTCCCTGGAGCGTGTAACTCTAAGGGACTTGAATTTTTTGAGTTGGAGCATGTCCATTAATTCTGGGTTTGACATGGCTTTGTACGTCAGGCATAGATCACCTCTGAGTAGGCGGTAAGCAACTGAGTAGAGCTGGAGTTTCTTTAGTCGAGCTGCATAGGACATCTGTTTATAGCCCATGATCCTCTTGGTGAGGTACTTTTGGGGTCTCTCCAGTTGCTGCAGGTGTCGGGTAAGGTACATCCCAAAAGGGGCATTGTATTCAATTATGGGTCTGATGAGTGACGAGTAGAGGGGCACAATGACCTCTATTGATCTAGATGCGAACCCTTTCGTGATAAGGTCAGCTATATAGAAGGTCTTTCTAACCACTTTGGCAACGTGATTATCAAAGGAGAGATTACTATCTACGTTGGTCCCCAAATCTCTAATTACTTCTTCCGTACTTAATGGATTACCACCTATGTGGTAATTTGTGGGCACCTTGTTTTTCCCATAGGGGATGACTATGCACTTTTTAGCATTTAGCTTGAGGCCGTGGCTCTGGCACCAAACATCCATCTCTGTGAGACCCTTTTGGAGGATGCTTGTGTCAGCTGGAGATTCGATTATGGCCCCCAGTTTGCAGTCATCTGTGAACTTTGTCAGCCATAATCCCCCCCGTGTTAGCCTAAACCTCAGAGAAGTATATACTGAACAAGAGAGGTCCCAGAACTGAGCCCTGTGGGATGCCACTTGTAACTGGTTTGGATTCGGACATGGCACCTGCGATTCTGACCATGTGGGTTCTATCTCTGAGCCAGTTTGCAACCCATCTTGTGATATAGGGGTTGATATTTAAGCTGGTAAGCTTATTTATGATGCCCGAGTGGGGTATTGTGTCGAAGGCTTTTGCGAGGTCCAGGTAGGCTGTGTGGACTACCTTGCCCTCATCTATGGTTTTGGTAACTGTTTCAAAGAAATCAACTATGTTTAAGAGGCAAGATCTGCCCTTAACAAAGCCAAATTGGGTAGGGTCCGGTGTCTGGAGGCTCCCAATGTCTTTGTTTATGAGTTCTATGATAATACGCTCCATAGCTTTACAGACCAGACTAGTCAGGCTTATGGGGCAATAGTTTCCGGGGTCTGTTGTGGCACCACCTTTGTGGAGTGGGACCACTGTAGCTGTACGCCATTCTTTGGGTACATATCCTGTAGTAAGGCTAAGTTTGAACAGTGAATTAATGTGAGGGTTCAGTTCTTCTTGGAGCTCATGTAAGACACAGACTGGGACACCGCCTAGTCCCATAGATGCTGTATTTTTTGCTTTGGAGAGGGCAGCTTTCACCTGTGCATCTGTAATGTCAGGGAGGTTACATTCAGTTGGGATAGGCATTTGCTCCTTTGGGGGGGAAGGGGGGAGAAGTTTGCGCTGAATCTGTCTGCCAGAATGTTGGCTATGTCTGTAGGTTCGGTATATTTTGTACCATTATGCAACAATTCAGAGCATATCTGGGATTTTCCGCCCATGTTCCTGACATAACTAAAGAAGGCCTTGTGATTATCTTTAGCGTCTAGAGCAATTTTTCTTTCGAAACTGGCCTTTGATGATTTTATGAGGGATCGAAGTTTCTTGCTAATACTGATCAGAGATGCCTTCCCTTTTTGGGATTTTGCTCTGTCATGTAGTAGCTTCCTCCTTCTGTTGTATAGTTTATTTATGGCCTGGGTCCACCAGACCGGTCTCCTGTTTTTGGAGGAGTGAGTCTTGGTTTTATTTGGGATAGCACGATCCATGCATTCCTGCAGGTGCTCATAGAATGCATTTGTAAAGGATTCTGCGGATTGGACTGTATTATCCTCTGGCCCAGGGGCTTTGAAAGATTCCACCTCAGTCCTGAGAACTGCAAAGTTGGCTTTTGAGAAATTCTTTACAGTGATTTCCTTGGCTGGGGGTGGGGACGGGATATGGATGTCCAGGGAAATTTGTTTATGGTCTGATCTTACCAATGAGGGGTTTACCTCTGGTGTGGAACATCGAGTCCCCATGTGGGTGATGACCAGGTCCAATATGTTGTTCCCTCTTGTGGGAGTGGTGACCAGTTGTTCCATTGCGTTATAGTTTATAAATTCAAGGAACCGTTGGGCGAGGGTGTTTGGGCTTGAGTAGGTTTCCCAGTCAATGTTTGGGTAGTTGAAGTCACCCAATAACATAGTGTTTGGAGAGACCTTCATATTCTCCAGTGTTCTCAGGAATGCCAAGTGGGGTTCCTGTAATAGGAAGGGTGTTCTGTAGCAGGCTACAAACTGAGAGGCAGTTTTGCCCGCTGTTAGTTGCACATGGATGGTTTCTGATGCTTCTTGCAGTGCCACTAACCTGGAGGTGTAGGTATCTTTGATGAATATAGATACTCCCCCTCCTTTTGTGCTTCAGTCCGAGTTTTGGGGCCGAAACGCATGGTATGAATTATAACTTGCTAGTGCTAGGGTGCTCTCAGGAGCCTTTAACCAGGTTTCTGTTACTGCACAGACATCAATTTTCTCCATACTGAGGAGAGCCTCGAGCGCGTGCATCTTGAGGTTTAGACTTCTGGCATTGAGTAGCATTACCTTTAGTTTTTTTATCCTTGGGTTGTCTATGGAGGTGGGTTTGTCCTTTGAGCCTTGCCTAAAAAAGGCACTATGGGGGTGGCAAGAGCCTTGGCCAGTATACAAAAGCCTAAGGGTAACAGGTGCAAGCCATCACTAGCGAAGCAACGTGGCTTGTTGAGCATGTCATCCCAGGCTAACAGACACTGGATCCCCTTTGAATGACACCAATACTTTAGCCAATTGTTGAAACTGATCATTTTGTCTTCATACTGTGGCATCATTCTTGGTGAGGGCAAGATGTTACTCAAGGTCAGGGTCATACCAGCCTGGGCTACATGGTCAGAGAGCTCCTCTATGTCTCTTTTCATGTAGTCCAGGGAGGTACGTCTCAGGTCATTCACACCAGCATGGACAATGACGGAGTCATACTTGTACTTGCTTTGGAGTGACCTGAGTGCTTGCATTATGTGGCAGATCCTGGCACCTGACAGGCAGCTTACAGTGACCTTCTCCTTGTCCAGTCTGGTGAGCGGGACGTCAGTGTGCTGGACAATAGAGTCCCCTATAACAAGTATATTTGATGTGTTATTTGGCCTTAAGGGCTGTGACTGTAAGGCACACTGATTTTGTGAGATATGTGATTCGTGGGTATTATTGAGGGGTGTCTGTTGCTTGGATATCTGCTTAGGAGGTCTTTGCTGTTTAGGCAGATTTTTATTTAGAGCCTCCGAGTATGTTTTTGTGTGTTTATGTGTTGGGTATGCAGATGCAATCGGTCTGTGTGAGACTGGATTTGTGGTGTGGGTGGTTACCTTTTCCTCCTGACTGACTGTGCCAGTCTTGGGTTGAGAGAGCTCTGCCTCCAGTTTGGCTGTGTAACTGCATCTCTCACATGTATTAGAGTTTGTTGGAAGGAGGAGAGGGTTGTCTGTGTACATAAGGCAATTGTAACATTGCCTCAAAATTCCCAGATTCACCAGCTGGACTAGAGAGTAACCTTGAAACTGACCCTTGGACATACCAGATTAATATAGGGAACTGTTTTTTTACTGATCAGATTAGGGAAGGGAACTGATTTTTCACTTGATCAGGAAGGACCAATCGGGAGCCTAATACTTATGAGAAGTCAAGTAGGGTGTAGTGCTTTAGTTAGTTAGTGTTTCTTATAAGAGCTGAGCAAGTGCAGGGCTTTAGAAAGAGAACAGAGTGATTACTTTGAGAGTTTGAACAGTTCTAAGGGAAAAAGTGAAGAGCAGACTTTGCGGAGTCTGGAATAGTTTAAACCTGTTTATGCGGCGCTGCCCGACGCTGCTCAGAGCGCAAAACCGCGCAAAAAGAGAATTGTAGGGTTTTAAGATAGAGATCAAGGAGTTTAGAATTGACCCAAAATGGCCAATAAAATTACAGCTTCTAGGTAGTAACCACTCCTCCAGGGACAGACAGGCTGTTCAGTGTTAACCACTCCCACTGGTGAAAACAGAGACTTCCCTTTAGCCCAAGCAAGCACTGGCCTTCTAGAAACTTCCAAACAGTTCAGAACAGCAAATCTGTAACTGAACTTTCTTAACTTTCAGAAAGTGGGAAAAAAGCAAGATTTTTTTGTTTTTTTTTCTTTTTGTTGTAGTTTAAAGGTAGCAGAGATACACAAGCAGCAAAATAATCACAACAGTGCATTAAATGACCCCACACTTGAGTGCTAGGCCAAAATCAGGTAAAATGCAGTTTTTAGAGAAAAGAACTATTTTAAATTAAGTGCAACACAGGAAGTGCAGTTAACAGGCTCTAGATGTGTTCCAAGTACTGTTAGTGTTACAGATATAAACTTTAGCAAGCTGGAAAATGCCAAAAAGTAGGCGGCAAAGCAGTAAAACTTAACAAGAAATCAGAAGAAAATACTTAAAATCACAAAAGTGGCACCTTTTCTTCTCTCAGCATTTTCTCCCCTTGGTAGGTGCTTCAGCAACAATTGCAAGCCTGAAAATACACCAAAACCACGAGGCAGCCAAGTTTTAAGAGAGATCAAGGAGTTTAGAATTGACCCAAAATGGCCAATAAAACTACAGCTTCTAGGTAGTAACCACTCCTCCAGGGACAGGCAGGCTGTTCAGTGTTAACCACTCCCACTGGTGAACACAGAGACTTCCCTTTAGCCCAAGCAAGCGCTGGCCTTCTAGAAACTTCCAAACAGTTCAGAACAGCAAATCTGTAACTGAACTTTCATAACTTTCAGAAAGTGGGAAAAAAGCAAGATTTTTTTTTTCTTTTTGTTGTAGTTTAAAGGTAGCAGAGATACACAAGCAAC
Organism: Protopterus annectens; assembly: GCF_019279795.1. NCBI lineage: Eukaryota > Metazoa > Chordata > Ceratodontiformes > Protopteridae > Protopterus > Protopterus annectens. The sequence continues at coordinate 1,070,401,901 of NC_056731.1, read as the reverse complement.
AAAATAATCACAACAGTGCAATAAATGACTCCACACTTGAGTGCTAGGCCAACATCAGGTAAAAATGCAGTTTTTAGAGAAAAAAAAAGATTTTAAATTAAGTGCAACACAGGAAATGCAGTAAACAGGCTCCTGATGTGTTCCAAATGCTGTTACTGTTACAGATATAAACTTTAGCAAGCCAGAAAATGCCAAAAAGTAGGCGGCAAAGCAGTAAAACAACAACAAAAAAAAAAATCAGAAGAAAATACTTAAACTCACAAAAGTGGCTCCTTTTCTTCTCTCAGCATTTTCTTCCCTTGGTAGGTGCTTCAGCAACAACTAGCAAGCCTGAAAAGATGCCAAAACCACAAGGCAGCTGGGTTTTAAGAGAGAGAGATCAAGGAGTTTAGAATTGACCCAAAATGGCCAATAAAACTACAGCTTCTAGGTAGTAACCACTCCTCCAGGGACAGGCAGGCTGTTCAGTGTTAACCACTCCCACTGGTGAACACAGAGACTTCCCTTTAGAGCAAGCAAGTACTGGCCTTCTAGAAACTTCCAAACAGTTAAGAACAGCAAATCTGTAACTGAACTTTCTTAACTTTCAGAAAGTGGGAAAAAAGCAAGATTTTTTTTTCTTTTTGTTGTAGTTTAAAAATAGCAGAGATACACAAGCAGCAAAATAATCACAACAGTGCAATAAATGACCCCACACTTGAGTGCTAGGCCAAAATCAGGTAAAATGCAGTTTTTAGAGAAAAAAACGATTTTAAATTAAGTGCAACACAGGAAATGCAGTAAACAGGCTCTAGATGTGTTCCACGTTCTGTTATTGTTACAGATATAAACTTTAGCAAGCCGGAAAATGCCAAAAAGTAGGCGGCAAAGCAGTAAAACTTAACAAAAAATCAGAAGAAAATACTTAAAATCACAAAAGTGGCTCCTTTTCTTCTCTCAACATTTTCTCCCTTTGGTAGGTGCTTCAGCAACAACTAGCAAGCCTGAAAAGACGCCAAAACCATGAGGCAGCCGGGTTTTAAGAGAGACAGATCAAGGAGTTTAGAATTGACCCAAAATGGCCAATAAAACTACAGCTTCTAGGTAGTAACCACTCCTCCAGGGACAGGCAGGCTGTTCATTGTTAACCACTCCCACTGGTGAACACAGAGACTTCCCTTTAGCCCAAGCAAGCACTGGCCTTCTAGAAACTTCCAAACAGTTCAGAACAGCAAATCTGTAACTGAACTTTCTTAACTTTCAGAAAGTGGGAAAAAAGCAAGATTTTTTGTTTTTTTTCTTTTTGTTGTAGTTTAAAAGTAGCAGAGATACACAAGCAGCAAAATAATCACAACAGTGCAATAAATGACCCCACACTTGAGTGCTAGGCCAAAATCAGGTAAAATTTATTTTTTTAGAGAAAAAAAAAACAATTTTAAATTAAGTGCAACACAGGAAATGCAGTAAACAGGCTCTAGATGTGTTCCAAGTACTGTTACTGTTACAGATATAAACTTTAGCAAGCCGGAAAATGCCAAAAAGTAGACGGCAAAGCAGTAAAACTTAACAAAAAATCTGAAGAAAATACTTAAAATCACAAAAGTGGCTCCTTTTCTTCTCTCAGCGTTTTCTCCCCTTGGTAGGTGTTTCAGCAACAACTAGCTAGCCTGAAAAGACAGCCGATTGATTTTGTGATTCCATCAGGGTGGCTTGTTTTTTGAGTTAGTTCTGTACTTCTTCCTGGAGGGTACAGCTGCCTCTGTGCAGCTATTAACATGCTTGCACAGGGTTTCTATGAACAGTTCTGCATAGGCTGCTGTGTTTTCAGAGTTTATGGGGGCTTTAAATTTTGCCAGGTTATCACTTAATAGCAGGAGGTTAGCGTTTGAGTAGTTGCTGAATATTCCAGGTTTAGCTGGGGGGTTCAGGTTTTATTTTTACTTTAAAGGAGACCATTTTGTGGTCTGACCTTACCATGGAAGACATTACAGTAGGGGGTGTGGAGCACTCTCCCATATTAGTGAGGATCTGATCCAGTATGGTTGCACCCCTGGTTGGTGTATTGATTATATGGTCTAGGGAGTTTGTGTTTAGAAAATCCAGGAATCTCTGTGCCTGTATGTTTGGTGTTGTAGAGAATTCCCAGTTAATAGTGGGGCAATTAAAGTCACCCATGATTATGGTATTGCGTTGGATGGTTATTGTTTCTAATAAGTTATAAAATACATGATATGGGTTTTCTGGGTCATAGAGGGGAACCTATACCCTGCAAGGAAGTAGTATTGGATTTTGCCTATGGTGGTTTGAACATGGAGCAGCTCAAGTGCATTGCCCTGTTTGGCCAGCCTTGAAGTATATTTATTTTTGATGTAAGTAGAGACACCTCCACCTTTAGACCCTGTCTTTGAAGTAGCTGGTCTAAATGTGTGGAAGGCATTATAACTTTGCAGTGGTGGTGTACTCTCGGCAGCTTTAAACCATTTCTCAGGGGCCACACAGATGTCAGCATTGTCTATGGTGAAAAGAGCTTCTAGGGAGTGGAGCATTTTTGTTTAGAATTGTAGCATTGAGCAGTAATATCTTTAGATTTTCTTGGCTTTGACTTGCTATGTTAGAAGTGCTTTCAGTTTCACATTGCCTAAAAAAGGTATTGTGGGGGAAGACAATGTTTTAGCTAATATTCTAATGCCTATTGGGGAGAGGTGCAGACCATCCCTGGGAAAGCAGGATGGCCTGTTAACTATTTCCTTCCGTGCTGACAAATATTGAACCTCCTAAGAATGACACCAGAAACGAAGCCAGTTATTAGTGTCAGTCATCTTTTGTTTGCATTGTGGCATCATTCTTAGAGAAGAACTTGAAAGTAAGGCTACTGTCTACGTGTGTACCCAGATCACTGACCACCAGGTCAACTCTTAGGGGTGTACTATCAATGTGGTAATTGGCTGGAATGTTTGACTTCCCAAAGGGTACAATTATGCATTTCTTAGCATTGAGTTTAAGACTGTGGCTTTGGCACCATTTGTTAGTTAGAGATAGGCCTTCTTGAAGAATGCAAGTGTCTGCAGGGGAGTTGATGATAACCCCCCAGCTTGTAATCATCTGTGAACTTAGTCTGCTTGCACTTCACAGGATAGATGCCAAAAAGGAGGGGGCCAGTACTGTGCCCTGGGGGGCTACACTCATGAATGCCCTCTTGGTGGAAGTGGCCTCATCTGTTTTGACCTCCTGGGTCTTATCAGTGAGCCAGTTGGCTATTTAGTAGGTGATAAACAGGTTTAACCTAAGTTAGTGAGTTTGTCTATGATGCCTGAGTGGGATTGTGTATGAAAAGCCTTGGCCAGGTCAAAGTAAGCTGCGTGCATAGTCTTGCCCTCATCCATTGCTTTGGTGACCCTCTCAAAGAAGTCCACAATTTAATAGGCATGACCTTCCTTTAACAAAGTCAAATTCCGATGGGTCCAGTGTTTGCAGGTTATCTCTGTCCTCATTTATCATGTTCATGATTATTCTTTTCACAGCATTATATATTAGGCTGGCAGCACTTATGAGCCTTTATTTACATGGATTATTGTTTGGACCTCCTTTATGCAGGGGAATGACTGTAGACATCTTCCACTCCTTGGGTAAAAAACCTAACTGTAGGCTCCAGCTGAAAAGTGGTTCAAGTGGACCAGAGAGACCATGTTTCATGGTACTTAGCAACCATCCTAGGATGTTACTGGGTCCTGCTAATGCAATGTTTTTGACCATGGAAAGTGCATTGAAGACCTGTGCCCTAGTAATGTTTGGGAAGATTGTAGATTGCAGTATTTCCTTTGGACTACTGGGGGGGGAGTGGGGGAGAAATATGAGCTGTATCTGTCAACCAAAAGGTTGGCAATGGCCTCCAGTTAGGAAGACATCTCTGAATGATAGAAACAAATGTAAAATATACTTTAAAAATAGTAGCATCTGCAACTTTTTACTTACAACATTCTGGGCTTTCCTGTGGAACTATGCTCCCTCCTGCTTGGAGATCTTCAGGGTAGTAGTGTCAAAAGCCATCTGTTGTCTGAATTGCTCACTGGTCCTGGTGATGCCAATTCCCTCACAAAGTAGATCAACAATGTCATACCATGAATCCGTCTTACAAAATAGATTGTAATAATCGCCCAGAATCTGCTGCTTGAGGTGGGAGTTCAACTGGTAGAACACAATCTTTCTAACTTTAACACATCAGGCATATGAATACAGTAGTCCTGGTTAAAGAGATTTGTGTGTGTGTGTGTGTGTGTGTGTGTGTGTGTGTGTGTGTGTGTGTGTGTGTGTGTGTGTGTGTGTGTGTTTTTGTCTAAAACCAGTTCACTTCTGCTGACATATATAGCCTATTCATTACAGAGGTATGGGGTGTATTCTTACTCCCAAAGTTTGTGCTTGTGTAGCAGCTATTCACAAAAAGCACTGCTACGCCTATATGCTAATTCATTAATCACAAGTTATTGCATTGAATAAGTAAATGTGAGAGAGTTTTAAAAAAAGCCGACTTGCATCAAATGCATAAAGTAGCTGAAGTTAAGTATTTGTTAAGTACTACATGAAAGTGCAAGTGTTTGTTTAATTACAGATGATGTCAGGTATTATGAATGATTGTGACTATGCGCAAGCACATTTGAAGTACTTCAGGTAAGCAGCACAGAAAAGCCTTTAGTATTAACTTTTAAAAAATATAAATAATTAATCGTAATGTGTGCTTTGATAATTTGTATGTTAGTAAAGGTTAACATTTAAAAGGATTAAGCAGAAATGCATACATGAGTAATCAAACAGTGCTTTTTTTGGCATTTTCTGTGTTGGTTTTTCACTTGTTATATTAACCTCTACCTTCAGTTCCACTCTGGACAGGGAATGATGGCTAAATGGGTTCAGCAATCTTACATGTGCAGTTAATATTTTTGAAGAAATTACTGATTTATACAATTATCATAATAAATATTTTGTAGCATAAACAAACCAAATCTTTTGTTTCTGAAAACTGTATGAGTATAGTACAATTATTTATTAATCTAATACTTAGAGTATATGAAATTATATTTCAATGCAAATATGTTCTTTTCTTTTTGTATCTCTCTCTCTCTCTCTCTCTATATATATATATATATAAATATATGAATGAAAAAGATGTGTAAGTATTCATATATATTTCTTTACTCTTGTATGTATATATATCTATATCTATCTCTCTCTCTCTCTCTATATATATATATATATATATATATATATATATATATATATATATATATATATATATGTATATATATATATATGTGTGTGTGTGTGTGTGTGTGCATATATATATATATATATATATATATATATATATATATATTTGTATTTATACACAAAAGCATATCAGCACACAAACATGTCATATTTGTAGATGTATTTCTGTATACAGTTATGTTTATGCCTGCTCATCACTTTGGATTATATGTAGATACATGTTTGAACTTGCACATGCATTTCTTCTTGAATTTATCAGCAATTATGCAATGTTTCTGTACTACATATTTTTAAACCTATTTTGATGAGACACTTTTTTTAAATGTAAATATACTTACTATAGAACTCTGGCCTTCTCACCATCAGCTGGTCTACCCACTCAGTCACCTGGTCAGCCCTATGCCTCTGTAGGTCATCATACCTCTGATGGCACTGGGAGCTAGAGTTGGTAATGCATGTCAAGGATAACAGTGCTCACTCGCTCTTGCCCGATGTCATTTTTTTTCACTCCCTGCCACACACAGATGACTTAGGTTTTCTCCAGTTATGAATCCGTAAGAAGGTAGACCATAATTTTAGCCTCCTTTTCAGACCAGCTCTGAGACTGGTCTCATGCATTCACAGGTGCTCCCATCTTTCAAAATGTCGGTACCTGAATGAGAAATATTAATGCAGGGCTCTTTCGCACAGGTTTTGATCCAAAACCTCTGAGGTTTGACATCAGCATAACAAAACCCAGCTACCAGGTAGGGGCATTAGACACAGAACTGCTATTATTGAAAAGTTTGATTTTACCAAACTACTTTGTCACACAGATATATATTATCTAAGGAATACATTCATATTTTGTTTACATGGTAAATAAAATTCAGTTATGAAATCATTACTTTTTAAGTTTCTTATATGTGTTTCTGCTTCCGTACTATAATGTTATCCTTATATGAAAGATAAACCTGAAGGTCATGTCTTAACCATTTCTCTAAGCATACATTTTCAGTATTGTATCATTAAAATCATTTATTTTACATTTTCTCTGTACCATATAAATAAATCATATTGTGTATGCCATTATCAGGTCCTATTAAATACTGTGTAATTTGAGTTGAAGTGTTGTGTCACAGTACATGGAATGGTCACGGATTATGTATCAGTTTAATTGCAGACTCAACTGTATTTGACTGCATTTTCCCTTTTCTAATTGTAGGAACATGTGAGATTTATTAGGGCTGTTTGCAAATTCACAGGGACAGCTTGGCTCAGCATCTTTGTGAGCAGCTCATTCACAGGTACCTGAGGCATGTTTATGTGGATTTGTTGACTTATACACTCACATATTACTGGGATGTATGAAGATAAGCATAACTAAGCGTAATTTGCATACAACATGTGTAATAATGCTGAATTCATGTAAATAACTTTAAGAACACCATATTAATGGATGATCACTTGAAATAGGATGTAAATTATTTAGGAAACCACAAACTTAATGAAATAAGAAAACAGCAGTAAAAAATAGAAGAAATTAATGGAAAGCATTTCATATTAATGTTAGATAACTGTTTATTTAGAGAACTGTGCATTTTACAGATGCGATGGTCAGAAGCAGATGACTTGTAAACTCTAGTGACATTGATGTCATTTATAAATGGGAGTTAATGACAGCAGCACTGGAAATATATTGGTAACTAGTCATAATGACAATGTAAAAGTTATTTGGAAAGTCTTTGTAATATTTACTGATGATGCTACATAGGATATTAATGTCTGATGTACTACATTTTCACCAATGTATTGTTGCATCATGATATAGTTCCCCAGCACCCTGCCCTCTCATGCTCAATCTCTGACCCCTCTTATACCATCCTCAACTGCCTTCCTTCATCTCAACTTCTAAATACATCTTCAACTGTCACTTAGCTACCTACTTCTGACTACTCCTTCTAATAACTCAGTCTCTTCTCTTACCCCTTTCTATCCCCCTCACTATTCATTCTGTTCCTATTAGCCTTTCTAGCTTGTACCACCATTCTAGTGGAATGTCTGCTTATATAGCTGTATGATTTTATTTGATTACAATCTAAATATTCATATTAGCATTATTCTTGGTTTCTAGCTAGATATTAGAATACTATCTTCAATACTATGATTGCTATTTTAATGTATAACACTTTTCTTCATTTATCTGTTAGGTAACTCTGCATTTTACTTATTCTTATATTGTACTGTAGAGATTTTCTCCCCAGGCATCTGCTGAAAAAAGACCTGTGTTCAGTCAGAATTTCCCAGTAAAAAAATGTAAATAAATAAATAAACAAATAAATAATAACATGCTGCTTTACTAGCGAATTTCTGACTGCCAGGCATGAATGAAAACAAGTAGTTTAAATATGGGAAAGTGATAGAGGAAAGATACAAGTCTGTTAGCAATAACATAAGATGATAAAAATGACAGTGTAATATTAAGTGCTTGGAATACAACTGTGAATTTGTTGCTGATGCTGTACAGGTTACGGCAACACAACTTTAAAGTGCTGAATTATGACTTGCAATAACTGTTTATGCATACGGGTGTTTTGTCACCATACGTATTTTTGAAGTCAGAGCCTTTGATTTATTTATGATGAAAACAGGCATGCTTTCATTGTTGTGTTGTTTGGCTGATGAGTGGATCAAAAGTTTCAGTATATGACTTTGGCATGTTCTTTTAGTTAAACGAATGATGGAGCAGCAGAGATCCAGACAGAGAAAGGACAGTTTTAGCTATGAGGAGAACCATTTCCTCATGGCTATACTTAGGACATATGGCAAACACCTTTTTTGGAAAGGGAGTCCCAAACAAGCTGAGAGAGCAAAGGCATGGTACTAAGTGGTTATGAATATAAATTCTGTCGCTGGAAGGAACTGCAAATTAACACAGTGCGAAAAGCAGGCCGATGATATGGTAGGATATGCAAAAGTAAAGGCCAGGCAGAATGCAATTGCCCTTAGCACTTCTGCAGGAGACTCAAGCACTTATTCCTTCACACCTAATAAGGAATACCACTCTAGATATATGGGGATGAATATGAAAAAAAAATTACAATGGCACTAGCATAATGAGAGGTGGTGTGGATATCACCTATTAACCATGCGTACAGCATCAGCAGACATCTGGTCAGAAATGTAACATTTATACAGAGAAATGAATACTGACAAGGAACAATTACATGTATCACATGCCAATTAGTATTAACAGGTGAACCTCCAATTCTGCACATAGGGACATTGAACAGATTGTGCATGTTAAGTGTCCTCCATACCTTATTACACAGCATACAGTAATGCAGTCCAGTATCTATGTATTAATATATTCAATTAGTTCTTTACAGGGTCAGCAGCAGAAACAAATAGTTCCACTACGCTAATCAATTTAGAGGATATCAGCAGCACAATGGTTGATGACGATGATGATGGTGATGGCATAGATACATTTATGAGACAGCCTGATGAAGGTGGCACACAGTCACCAAGTTTAATAGTAAGATCTCAGCCCAACATCATGTCAGTAACTCTTCAGGAAGTGACACAGGATCAAAAAGTCAAGTACATGGTGACATTAAACTACAGGTTAAACATGGAGAAAATCCCTGCATCTCTACACCAGTGTCTCCTGACCCACAGGAATACCTTATGGATAATGGTTGAAATTCAGAAGTAACAATGCCCACAGTGACACCTTTAGATGATGGGATGCTAGCCTGTCCAACTGTCATACCCCCCCCCCCATGGAATAGATAGGGCCCTAATTTCAACATGGGTGCAATCTGTCATATCAGTCACCTTAAGGAAATGTGCTACACCATAAAATGCATTCATAGTCCAAGCTCAGTCCTGAGGTGATACCAGAAAATAGATGGACTTATCCACACATGTCAACAGTACATTCAGGAACGGCTGAAGAATCCTTGAGGCAGAAGTCTGTGAGATACCCAGTGTGTCCACAGCCTATCTCAGGATGGTCACCATGGCAAGTATATTGAGGGCTATACCAAAGGAATAGAAAGGCCACATATCGTCCCAGTACTCCAGATAGGGTATACATTTTCACTTAATCCCTTATAATATCTATGTCCCTAAATATGTCAAGTATCTCCTGATTATCAAAATTATGATGAGTTAAATCTCTGTATCTCAACCGTCTTGGTTGACGAGAGATGCTGGATGCAAGCTGTTTTGGCTTAGCTAAGACAAGTAGCTCACACTGGGAAATGACAATTCTAGCAGCAAGGGAAAGAATCTTTGCTGATTACAAAGTAGATAGAAAAGGCAGAAGTCTGCCTTTTATAACGAATCTGCAGATACTGCCAAAACATGTCAAATTATGACTATGAATTATAACCAGGTAGGGGGACTTAATTATCATATGAGGACTTGCATAATGTTCATATATATATATCTCATTATTTGCTCATTTAAGTTTATTTGCAGCCATCACACATTCGCAAAAATGACCTTGAAAAATGATACCTTTGCTGTGCAAATGTGCAAACAGCACAAATTGACTTTATGCATTCACATAAGGACTATGAATAACATGTAAGAGTAATACATTTCTCCCACTGTTTTCACCTGATATACCATTGCTCTAATTTTACTGAAATGAAAACTTACAAGATTTATATAATTGTTAACAATCACAGTATCAAACACATGCAACACGTCCACACATATATAACACAGTGTGATTAACTAACTAAAATGTGCAAGTCCAAAAATAAAAATCTGACAAAAAAAAAATAAGAATACTTTTAATGAAAAACTTTTTGCATGTCTCTTAATTGTTAGCCAAGGTCTCCTTTACCATTTTAATAAAAATGACTAGCCAAGGTCTCCTTTACCATTTTAATAAAACTTACTAGCTCAACAAGTTTACACCGCAATGGTCTATTCAAGGAACAGACTACCAAGAGAAATTTATTAAAAAAGTCAAAAGCTAATCTCACTTTTGCTAGGGTTATTATCTTTGTAACTAATTTAATTTATGGGAATTTATACCATTCATAAAGATAAATAATACAAGTTCTTTCCCTCAATCAAATTTGCAAATATGCCCAGGTCATAGTCAAAACTCATTTAGTGAGTCAAATGGATTTAATTATATTTTGGTAGCACCAATGACAGAAAAAAAAATCAGACTTAGAGATCATCTTCCACATCTTTTTAATCAGTATTAAGCAATGTTTAAACGACTGAATGACTGAACACTGTGAAGCATGTTACGACTGAATGACTGAACATTGTGAAGCATGTTACGATCAATGATTTTTATCTGCTTTTGCAAACACTTTAGGAAGAGTGCAAGGCTTTCCTTTAATACTATGTCCTAGTATTTGTCCTACAGTCCACCATTACTGTGGTCATCTCTGAGGCAATTATATCTTACGTACTTATCAAACAATGTATTTTGATCCTGCAGTGGTGATATCTGTTAAAATAGAGTTTGTAAGTGTATTTTGAGCCTCTGTAGAGCAAAGGGTAGCAACATGATACCGTCACTTTATTTCAAGATAACAGAACAAGAAATATCCGTAATGATGCCAGATTCAAATGATACCCTTCTAATCTTATCTTGATACCTTACAGAGATATGAACAAAAATATAATACATGTCATAGGATCAATATTCTGAGAATAAAAACAATGTGTTATAGGTCAGGATGTGTGCTAGGTAAACATGTTGTGGAGCAAATATGTGCATACCAAAATCAGCTCTAAACTAAATATTTACCCGTCAATATTGCTATGTTACTTTAAAGGAGAAATGACAAAATCTGATCATTTTTTTCATGAAATATCAAATGTCCCAAAGAGTGGACTAAAAAAGAATGATTTATTTGGGTTAAAAAAATGCAGGAGAGCATGTCCCCCATCACCACCCGCACCCCTTGATAATAATGTATATCAGCACTGAGACTAAGGACAAATTCCCAGACCCTGCTGTACAAGATAAAAAACAAGGAAAAAGTTGCTGAAACTTTTGAACATTCACTCTTAAGACTGAAACTGAACAAATATAATTTTCATTAACAGAAATATGCACAAAGTGTAATATATCAGCAGGTGTGCTAGAAGTATATCACATCTTAGGTCATATTAGTCTATCCTGATGTCAGCATCAAAAAGATATCCTGACTGTCAGTTTCGCATGCTTTCCTCACAGGTATGGCCTGAAGTATTAGTAATAACACCACAGAATCATCCCGACTTCTGAAAACTGTGTATTGTTTTAGCTTTTCATCTCAGAGAGGCACAGCATACACACATCTATCCGTTGTGTAGTACACAGCTGCATTTGTACTAAAAAGGACATTTATTCATTTTACACATCTACAAACTACACAGATATTGATTTTTCTACATCTAATATAATGCTCAGTCTATGTCATTATGCAATGGCTTATATCTGCAGTTTTCACAAATTTCTGTCTTCTCCTGCCATTGTTCTACAAACGATTTGCTGTATGATAGTGACAGAGGTTCATGGCTGACTTGTCTTCAGTTCTAATGCTGTTTTATATTCCTTCGACAGTTCTGTATGATAATGGTAGTACAGACGAGGCAGCACTTATTTATCTGCATGCAATATGGCCCTGGATGAGTCCACATGGTTTTCTACACACTGTCTTTCTATTGGCCTTCTCCTGTTGTATATATTGTATATATGTTGTAGCTTGCCTTATGTCATCTAGATAAAGGATAAAATGTTTTTATAATCAGAGTACATAACACTATATAAGTCACTTCTGTACTTCTTCCAAAACCACTAGGTTGCCCTATACTGCAGCCATGCAAATAATATATAACACTTTGTTTCATAACCCTGTAAGTAGCAGTCCAGCAGTGATCACATTCCAACATGACTAGTGACAGAAGTCTTTTAGATTCACCATCAGCCACTGTACTCCAAGAAGTTGGAGAGGATATCTTACATTTAGAAAATCAGACAATGGGTGAAACTGAATGCGAATCTTTGGAAGATACACTACATTATTGAACCGCATACCAATCATTTCCAATACTGCTCCATACCTCTTAACCACTTAGACCAATACATCTGGGCAAAAAACATAAATAAAAGTGGGACAAAGATCCCAAAATAGGGACAATTTTTAAATATTGCTCATACAAACATATAAAGTTGATAGAATAGCAGATTTTGCATTAGCATGAATTATCTGAAGGGTATAAAGTCTGAAACTCAAATGTCTGTCATTATTTTCTAACTTAAATCTTTAATAATTTGCCACAAATTGGCCAGAAACCCACAATTTTATGAAAAATGCATCAAAAATATTAGGCAAAAATCTGCGCAGTTGAGAAGTATGCAGTGCTGATTTTTGTAAACATAATCACAACCCAGGGGATGTGATGAAGGGAGAGCTGAAACAAATATCTGACCTGCCTTAATGTCATTAGTTATTAAGATATCACATGAAAATGTTTCGCAAATAATTACTGAGAGCAGTGTAGTGCTAAATATTCAAACAGACTTCTTTTACTTCTGCATTTATTTTTAAGACACATTCATTGCCTGTATGTGGGTACCTTGTTCTTAATGCATAATGTAGCAGTAATGCTAATACTCAATGACAAACGTATGACCTTGTATGCATTTGTCTGCATGCTAAACACACCCCACCCACACACACAACATACGTCACTTTATTTTCTTTAATCTGCTCTTTTTCCAATTAGATGAAATCATTTATTGGCCAGTTGCATAACATACATTTACTCACAAGCAGTAGACTCTCCTTTGTGTCATCAAGTATTATTATATTAATACATTCCTTTGTTTCTTTTGTGATTTAGATATTAAATCAGTACTCGTGAAGTTGTATAATATAGATATTAAATCAGTACTCGTGAAGTTGTATAATATGAGCCTGCCTTGTGTGTTATGTACTGTGTGCCTCTGAGGAAGTCACTTAACTAGACAGTGCGCTCTTGCTGCACCTGAAAAGGGATAGTTTCTGCAGTGGATTTCCCCTATGAAACGCATAAAATAAAATAAAAAAGTGCAAAACATCTACTAACTTCATAGTTAACTAAGAAGTGGGCTATTACAAATATGTTGGGGCAGAAGTGCTTTTTACATCAGGGCAAGATCTGGTGTCAGCCTATTAAGTTTGTTTGCCACTGATATTACTTCTGCAGAGTTTTGTTTCTTGAACCAACCACACTGCAGATGACAATGAAACTCAGTGAAATAAATAAGGTTTTGTTTTCCTGAATAAAGATATTTAATGATATAGGTGCAGATATTTCATACAAACCAGCACATGAACTTTTCTGCATCACTTCAACAATATATAGGTTAATTAACTGTCTTGCAGGGAAGCAAATATTGTGCAACTACAGAAACAGAGGTAAACTTCAATAATTTACTTTAATTTCTCGGAAGGAATGAAATTTCTGAATAAGAACACTTAAAATTTAGATGGTAAGGATTACAAATTCACCTCTGTTTTAAAACATGATTGGTTCTTGCCACTTCTTTGTCTTTCATAGAATGAACCCACAGATAGGACTTGGAGTTTATTTATTTATTTTATTTTATATTTGTTGACCGGTATAGTCCAACTGGATACATGTCCATTTTCAGTGGAGGACCGGGGAGAAAAGCTCCACATAACTAAACAAAACAGAGACAGTAAATACATATCTAAGTTTTAAACACAGGAAACATATCAAAATATAAACATAGGATACAAACAGATAACATCTTGTAATATGTATAGACATACATATGTAATGTGGAATGGGTAGACTGCTGAACAGCAAATTGGGAACGAACACTTATTTTAGTGGAGGTGTTAATCAGGATTTGAGCAAGGGCAGAGCCGGTGTGATTTGAAGCAATTTTTGAGGCCTTTTTTAAATAGGGGTAGTGAAGTTTCCTTGGTAAGGTTAGCAGGAAGCAGATTCCAAGTTTTACCAACTGAGTTGCCAAATAGAGCATCTCCTGCAGAGTTGTTGGATTTTTGAGTTAGTACCATTAGTTTATTAGATGAGCGTAGTGGCCTGAGGGCACTATGGAGGCTGAAAATGTTTTTAAGGGCAGGGGTGTTTTCAGGTCGGTGGAGGACTTTGTGCGCTACTATAAGCTAGTTGAACTGCAGATGAGTAGGAAATTCTAGCCATCCTAGAGCTTTTAGGTTTTGACAATGATGAGTCCTATATGCCATGCCAATAGCAAATCTAGCTATATGGTTGTAACAGCTGGATAATTTGTTGAGATCAGTTTTGGGCATAAGGGTAGAAAGAAGATGGAAGCATGCTATAGCCGCCCTAGCAAGAGGGGTGAGGAAAGGTTTGAGCTTGTACAGGGAGCCAAGTTCTTTGTTAATGGACTTAATAGTATGATTAACATGCGTATCAAATTTAAGGTCGTTGTTGATTATTACACCTATTAGCTTAGTGTGGTCATCTGGGGAGATAATGGTGTCATTGTTAGATTTAATGGTGAAGCATGGAGGAGAACACCTATGGGTAGGGGAGAAAAGCAGCAGTTTGGCTTTGTTAGAATTTAGAAACAAGCGGTGATTAGCTAGCCAGTTTGCTACGGTGTTGAAAGTAGTCTGGGTTAGGGAGAGTAGGTGTGTTGGAGAGGAGGCAGAACATATCAATGTTGAGTCATCCGCATATTGGATGCAAGTTGCTTTTGGGATGGTTGTGTGAAGATCGTTAATAAAGACTGAGAAAAGAAGGGGACCTAGTATGGAGCCCTATGGGACTCCTAGGGTTAAAGGCAGATGGGATGACAGCTTATTCTGCCATATGACAGCCTGCTGTCTACTGAGTAGGTAGAACTGGAACCATTGTATAGCCTGATGGTCTAAACTGATGGATTTCAGGGTATTGAGGAGTAGCTGATGATTGACCATGTAGAAGGCCTTTGAAAGATCTAGAAAGAGTGCTGAGTATAGTTTGTTGTTGTTAAAATTAAGATTGATGACATTAGAGAAAGATAGGAGAGCAGTGGTGGTACTGTGGAATGGCCTAAAGCCATGCTGAGGGTCAGCAAGCAGTTTGTTTTGAATAAGAAAGTGCATAAGTTGTTTATGGATGCATTTTTCCATGATTTTAGCTAGTAGTGACAGAATGGCTATAGGTCTAAAGTTAGACAGCTCTGTGGAACTACCACCTTTATGGAGAGGTATTACATGTGAAGTTTTCCATACTGATGGGATGGTTCCCTTGGAAATGGATCTATTAATCAGGATAAAAATGGGGAGCACTATGGTGCCCACAGCTTTTTGCAGATATTCAGCAGGGAGGAGGTCAGCAGCTAACATTGTACGTTTCAGTTTTTTAAGTAGGGCCCGGATTAGGGGAGTAGGTACGGGTTGAAATCTAAAGGAGACTTGAGTATTGAGTGGGTCAGAGCGAGGTGTGACAGCACGTGGGAGTGAGATGGGTAGCTAGAGACTGGATAGTTTCAGTAAAGAAGGTATTGAAGATGTTTGCGATTTCTACAGGAGATTTGTCAAGGGCAGCTGATAAGGTAGGAGTGGTGGTACGGCCTGGGTGGAGAAGGCTGTTTATTCCAGCCCAGAACATTTGAGGTTTTTGTTGATATTTCTGTTGCAGGAGGGAGTAATAGTTTTTTTTTGTCTAGAATGATAGAATTTTTAGTCTTGTTCCTTATTGTCGATATCTGACTTGGTCCAGTGTGGCTTTAGTAACATGCAACATGGCCCAAGCCTTATTTCTTTGTATAATTTTGGATTTTGTATCTTTAGATAGCCAGGGTGCAGCTCTTGTTTTGGCATGGATAGTGCGGGTAGGATCGTGTAAATTAAGGATAGCCAGGAATTTAGTGTTGAAGTAATCCACTGCCTCTTGTAATGGAAGTTGTTTCAGAACAGACCAATTGCACGCTTTGATTTCTTTTTGGAAGTTGTCGAGGTAAAAGTTCTTGGCGTTTCTTATTGTTTTATAAGTGGGCTTATGGGGAATGTTGGCTTTAAGCCTAATAATATAGGTAATGCAGTGATCACTTAGATCATCAGGTAGTATCCCTGGCATGTACATGTGAGGGTGGCCATTGATAAGCCATTTCTTTGGCTTTGTTTTTATTGAACCTAGTGGGAGTGGAAATGGTCTGTGTAAATCCGTGAAGGTTTATGTGGGTAGAGGATGATTCAGAGGAACAGGTGTTCCAATCAGTGTTAAAGTCACCTAAGACTATGGTTTCCTGGGGATAGTTGCAAGATAGCCAATGTAGAATACTTTCCAGAATATTGACATTTTTACCAGGTGGTATATAAATGCAGACAATGTATCTACACTTATTTTTATTTCTTTGTAATTTGGTGATGAGAATTTCAACATTGCTAAACTGAGGTGGCTGTTGGGTGTCATTAGTTACTGTTAGGGTGGACTCGTATAAAACAGCTACCCCGCCACCCTTCCTTGAGATCCGATCCAATCTAAGAATGTTGTACTGTGGGGTGTTACTTCATTGTCTTTAGTTGTTGGTTTTAACCAGGTTTCAGTGAGGCAGAGAATATCAGGGGAGTGACCAGCTAGGGGTGCATGGAGGCTATGGATCTTGTTATTTAGGCTTCTGATGTTAAGATGGCAGACCAGAAATGAGTTTGGGAGCCTATTTATCTGGGTAATGCATGTTGGATTGTTAGTCAGTGAGCTTGGGTCAAAAGCTGTGGATGGGCTAGGGAGTTCTGCTTATCTTCTTAGTAACGTCTTAGTATACCCCCAAGTGATTATTCAGCAGATGGTACTATGCCTGAATAAGCTAATGAACACCATGTCAGCTGCAGTGAAGTAATTTTATTTCCATATCTGGAGGATTTCGAGGATCAAGTACCTGACCCCACAAGAAGATCTCCCTGCAGAAATCAGATTCTCACCTCGATTGCTAAAAAGCTCTTTAAATGGGACTTTTTGACACTGGCACTCCTTATTTAGAGCTAAAATGTAATTCTATGACCAGTCTACTTAATGGCACATAACACTACCAGCACATTACTCCTGTGCTGAGAAACTTGCACTGGCATCGAATTTACTATTCACTGTCTTGGTGCTGGTTTATTTGCCCCTACATGTCCCTAGTCCTAATTAACTGACTGAGGTAATTGTGCTCTGTGGTCATGTGCTCCACATCTATTGAGCTGGCAGTATTACCACAGGCACAGATGTAAACATCTGGAGATCGCTCTTTTGAGTACTGGCCACCCCACTTGTTGAAGTCACTACCATCATTATTTTGAGAGTGGTTATTTCTATTGTGCTTTAATAGATACTACAAGAGTTACCAGTATGGTCTGGGATTTAATGACAGCACTCTAAGCATGTTCCAGTATTTCCTTTAATGGTCTTGGCATTTCATACTTTTATCATCACATATTTTATCGTCTGAAATGTTTTTGCATTTCATATTTTATATTTATACACTCATTTTCTTATATTATTACCAACATTTATTGTTTATAGTATATATGTTTTGCTTTTATTGTTTTATTGATGCAGATTTGGTGATTTAAGGGGTAAGTTGATAAATGACAGACGTGTGTGGTATTAAAGATGATGCTATGAGAAAGATTTTGCTTTGTGACAGTGATTTAACTTTGAGTAAGGCCATTGAGATTTATCAGATATATGAGCTCACAGAAAAACACACAAATATGTTTGCAAAAGAGAAATGCATGCTTCCAGTGTCCGGTAGTGCTAATGTTGATAGTATGCAGCACATGGTTAAAAGAAACAAGCCCAAGAACATGGCAGCAACTGTGAGTCCTGTAATAGTCTATGGTAAACCCCATAGTTTTCTAGCAAATTCCAGAGCGTGCACAGTTTCAGTGAAGTGCAAGGGGGAGTCAGCAAACTCAAAGCATATTCCCTCACCTAGCCTCATAGTCAACTGTCATAACTGTGGTGGTAATCCTACATCTAAAAGAGAAAAGTACTTAGCTTTTGGACAGCAGTGCCACAGATGTAAAAAGTGGAATAATTTCCAAAGATTTTGTGAATCAAACGAGGCACATTCTTTTATTAAAAGTGAATATTCAAAGAGACAAGTTGATCAATTAGAAAGCTGTAACCCTACTTTTTATGTTGATGATGTGTCTGTGCTTGATGAAACAGTCAGTTTAGTCAATTTATGGGCAAAGAATGAAGTATTTTGTACTGCTCGGATAAATGGAAGACTCATAGAGCTCAAAGTTGACACAGGTTCAAAGTGCGATGTTATGTCAGCAGAAATATTTGCTAGCGTATGTACTGGTGAGAAGCTTGATTTGGCAAAGTATGTGAAGCTTGTTGCTTGTGGTGGTGAAGAAATTCAAACCGAAGGTTCAGTAGTGCTTTCATGTTACTCAGCTATGAGTTGCAATTTTACGTGGTCAAAAGGCATATACAGTCATTATTAGGCCTCAGAGATAGTTTGAAAATGGGACTACTTTCATTTAATAAGGAAGTCTACCATGTAAGCTTGAAAGACCGCTGTTCTAATTTTTCCCAGTCTATTTTCTCTATCTATGCTGATCTTTTCAAAGTCAACCTAGGTAAACTCCCAACTGTGTACTCCATGAAGTTAGACCCTGAAGTCAGCCCAGTTGTCAGACCAGCCCAAAAAGTTCCAGTAGCTATGCAGAACACAGTCAAAGCTAAGCTAGATAAAATGGCGCAGCAAGGTGTGATCTGCCCAGTTGATGAATCAACTGAATGGGTATTTTCCATGGTGAGAGCTCAAATGAAAAGCTCAGATGATATCAGAATATGCATTGATCCAGAGGTTTGAATAAAGCACTGAAAAGACCTCATTATCTAATGCATACAGTCAAAGAAGTCACTGCTCTTATGCCAAATGCCACTGTTTTTTTTCTGTTTTGGATACAAAGAGTTCATTTGTCAAATTTTGCTTCACCGAAAATCTTCATCCCTAACCACTTTCAGTACTCCTTTTGGCAGGTACAGATTTTTGCGAATGCCACTTGGGATAAATTCTGCCAATGAAGTCTTCCAGCATGCAATGGAACAATTTTTTTCTGACTATCCGTGTGCTATTATAGTAGATGATATTCTAGTAGGAGGTAATGGTGAAGCCAAGCATAACAGAAACCTCAAGAAAGTTCTGGAAAGAGCATGAGAAGTGAATCTTAAGCTGAGTCCTCAGAAGTACAAGTTCAGGCTATAAGTTACTTATGTTGGTCATTTGTTTACTAGTTCAGGCTTAAAACCAGATCCTTCCAACCAAACAGTAATCCCTGAGATGGCAGCTCCAGACAATGTTTAAGCCCTACAATGTTTTCCTGGCATGGTTAACTACCTAGTCAAGCTCATTCCAGACTTGAGCCAAATTTCAGCACCGCTCAGAAAGTTGTCACGCAAAGGTGTATCCTGGTCCTGGTTAGAACAACACCAAGGAGCAGTTGATGCCCTGAAACAGAGAATTGCCAGTCCACCAACTCTCAAGTACTATGATGTTTACAAACCAGTAACTCTCGTGATGCTTCAAAGTTTGGTCTTGGTGCAGTCATTCTTCAAGAGAGATGACCAGTAGCCTATGCATCTAGAACTCTAACCCAAACTGAGATGCAGTATGCTCAGATAAAGAAAGAACTTTTGTCAATTGTGTTTGCATGTTCGAAGTTCCATGATTATATTTATGGCCAAGCTTTTCAAACTGAAACAGATCACCAACCCCTAGTCACTATTTTGAGAGGGCCTATGCATACAGCTCCTGCCAGACTGCAATGCATGATGTTGAAATTGCAAAAGTGTAATTTCAATCTTGTCTACACAAAAGGCAAACCTTTTTATCTTGCTGATACTTTATCCAGATCGCCCAGAAATACCACTGAACAGCATGAAAATGAGCAACTTGATTTTGAAGTCATGGAAGTGAGAAATTTTTCTTCCACACATCTTGATGGCCTTAGAAGTCACACAGCCTCAGATCCAATTCTTCAGAAGCTCAACAACTTTATCAGTTAAAGATGGCCATCAAAGCAATCTTGTTTACCAGTAGACCTGCAACCATATTTTCCTTACACGGATGAGATTTTGTTTGACAATGGTATCATCATGAAACGTCCAAAAGTGATTTTCCAAAATCTTTACAACAAGAGTATATTACCATTTTGCATCATGTTCACCCAGGAACCGATTCTACCAAAAGAAAAATGAGAGGACTAGTATTTTGCCCTTCTATGTTAAAGGATATTGAGAGAGTACTTTCTTCTTGTTCTGTATGTAATTGTACTAAGCCACATTAATAGAAAGAACCACTTCAGCTAAACCAGATTCCTGAACTACCTTGGTCATCAGTAGCTACAGACATTTTTGAATGGAATTGTTATTATTTGGTGTTAGTAGACTCTTATTCAGATTGGTTCAAGACTGACCTACTTCCTAATCTAGCATCCAGTACTGTCATTACTAAGTTGAAGTGTCATTTTACACTCTATGGTAGTCCGCACAAAGTTATTTCTGACAATGGTATACAGTTTGCAAGCTAACAGTTCAAGAGATTTGCTTAAGAGTAGGACTTTATCCATGTTACGAGTAGCCCGGATTACCCACAGTCAAATGGTTTGGCAGAGCATGCAGTTCAAAGTGTAAAATAGTTATTAGAGAAGTTGAAATGGGACAACAGCAATGTTTTCTGAATCTCATGAATCTTAGAAATATTCCTCGTGAAAAACATCTTGGTTCACCTACACAAAGGCTTTTGTTGAGACAAACCAGAACCATGCTACCAATCAGTAGCAATCTGTTGATTCCCTGTGCTAAGAACAACAAAGTAGTGAGAGCTCAACAAATGAAAAAGTGTTTGTCTCAGAGTTCTATTATGATAAGTCCAGCAAACCACTCAATCCATTACGAGAAGGGGGGATAGTGAAGATGCAGACGTCCAAAGGTTTTGGTCAGATTGGAGTCATGAAAAATGTATGTCCAGAGCCGAGATCGTACATTGTGGAATCACAATGAATAGAATTTAGGCAGAATCAGAAACATTTAGTCCCAGTGTCGGAACCTGTATTTCAGCATCTTGCCTGTGAAAAAGACTAGATCTCATAGTGAGTTATTCAGTGTTCCAGTTCCAGAGGACATTCCAGCAATGTTCCAGATACACGGTGACTTGGATATGAACATTGTGTTTATTTCTCAGTGTCTGTATAATTGCATGTCTTTTTTCCGATGTAATTTTATTGTGGGCAATTCACTAAAGAGGGATGATGTAGATCAGTATGTATAGATACCTTTAAGAAGCTTTCCATGGGCTTGCACATGTGTATAAATACTGAACATGTGCAAGTCAGACTGCCATTTTGTACAGAGCTGTTGAGATGCAAACATGCATGTACAGTATGTAATGGTCTGTCAGTTAATCAGTTTGTTTATATTTTATGTTGCTGCTATCCATCCTGATGTGTTTCTCTATAATAAAGCATATAAATGAACTAGCCCACCTGTTTGTCTTGAATCATGACATAGGATGAGCGGTAACTCACACTTTCATTTCGCTCATCTCTATTATTTCCTAACACTTTCCATCCCAGCTTCAGCATCTCCGGTACCATCTTCTTAACTTCTTATATCATAGCTGAATCAAGACTTTTTTATTCAGCTTTCAAACAATTCCCTTCCTAATTGCATGAGTGATGCCCACACACTCCAAGTGAAAATAACCAGATTTCTCCTTGTTTTTTTTTTTTTTTTTTATGTTCTTTATGCCTTCAGTACAGGGCTGACTGTCATGGTTCTCCAAGTAAGTCATGGCTCATTCATTCCCAACAAGTGGTATCCTCAATTCTGGAATACAAGTTGTCTGTAGAATCCATCTCCATTGCTTCTCCTACTGCAGCATTCCAGCAATGAGGACATGTTCCTTTTAAAACTCTAATAACTCACCATTTGGTGGGGCACATGGGCCCCACATCATCACAGGGCACATTATGCCTCGCCATGCATAACCATGTTTCATTGCACCTGCTCCCCATGTGTTGAGATGAGTACATGACTCAGGAACACCCTAATGCATCTGTGCCTCTCTTCCAAAGGAGTACAGCGTGGGACAGACCTATTCTGTTCTGTCTTAGGTATGCCCATTCTCTCCACGTGGTTCTGGTATCATCCATACTACTAATAAAGCACAGGTCACCCGTTCCAAAGGAGTACAGCATGGGACAGACCTATTCTGTTCTGTCTTAGGTATGCCCATTCTCTCCACATGGTTCTGGTATCATCCATACTACTAATAAAGCACAGGTCACCCATTCCAAAGGAGTACAGCATGAGACAGACCTATTCTGTTCTGTCTTAGGTATGCCCATTCTCTCCACGTGGTTCTGGTATCATTCATACTACTAATAAAGCACAGGTCACCCGTTCCAAAGGAGTACAGCATGGGACAGACCTATTCTATTCTGTCTTAGGTATGCCCATTCTCTCCACGTGGTTCTGGTATCATCCATACTACTAGTAAAGCACAGGTCACCCGTGACTTTGTCACAATGTCATTCTACTGCTTCATTAGAGTTGTGTTCCCCCTTGTATGTTTTTGCCATCATGTTAATTAACATCCCGCCATACTAAATTAACCAGCACTACTAACCCCATATCTGACAGTCAATGTACCATGGATATGTATAGCTAAGTGCGGTTTATTACCAATATGGCACCACTGAAAAAAGATTATCACCTTGCAATAAATGGTTTACTACCAGTTCTCCCTCTTAGTCACTTTCTGTATGTCCTTACTGGAGCAACAGAAAAGGCTTATTACTCCATCTTAAATTAACTTTTGAAAGTGATCTCTCCAATACACAGGGCCGGCCTTAGGCATAGGTGAACTAGGCGACTGCGTAGGGCGCCATAAGGCTGGCATCATAAAGGGTGCAATTTCATTAACTTAACTTTACTTCTCTCTCCTCTTTTCAGCTGTAGCTGCATCCACCCTTTGTAGCATTGTGCCCTCCCCACTTCCGTAAAAAAAGCACGACTCATCCACAGCACATAGAACGGCTCCCTACTGTATTATTCCATTCCCTCCCTCCACCTGATGAGTCTCACTGGCTGCTCTTGTTGAGCATTATTTAAAGCAGCCAATCAGTGAGGCTTTTGTACCACTGACGTCCCTGACTACTGCTCCAATCCACAGTATATAACACAGCTCACACCCACCTGTTATTCCTTTCTTCATTGACGATAGAGGCGGGCATAGATATTGGCTGTCGTTTCTTCCTGTGTTCCTGATCTGTGGACTGGACGGCGTCAGTGTGGATTATTGGTGGACTAGTTCTCTCTACACCACGCAGGCTACCAACTGCGCTTTTCGCATTTTTTTTTTTTGTGGGTGTCCTTTGTTTGCTTCTCTTGCTTGGCTTTTGAAGGTAAGTCGATTCAGGCAGCAGGCAGATCTCTCATGCATGCAATTGCCACACATCCGCAATGCCAGATAAAAATATATTTCCTGAATTTGCTTTGTTGTGTTTTCCTGCTCTGGGCTGGGTTAGCTTAAGTGAGTGTTGGACGTTGATTTTTTTTTTTTTTTTGCTGTCTGACTGGTAAACTTCTGTGTGTGATGAAACGTTATAAATTCAAGATGTGCATTTCCTTGTTTCATCAAACGGGAGGGTAGAATTTGACTAATGTTTGTGGTGCGGAGACTGATATGGCATTTGATATGTAGCATACAAACTGTGGTAGCAGTATGTGCAGTGACCTCCTCAGACACCTGATATTTACATCACGCCCAATTCTTGGGAAGTTTATTTTTTTATTTGTAGTTTTGCAGCCATTCCATATTGATTTCATGTACTATTATTGTGCACTTGTTTTACAAGGGAACGATGTCCCACCCAGGGACTCTAGCTGTGCACCTGTAATGTGATGGAACTTCAGAGGTATATGCATTGTAATCCCAGCTGGGATGTGAGAGGCCAATTTAGTTTAACCTCTATTATAGACAGATGTCTTACACTGAGATGCCAATTTACAATAGAGTTCATCCATAGGGGTGAATACAACCCTGGATAAGACCAATGGTGCACAGAATAAACACACTTTTAGTTATCGTTTAGTTCCTGCTTCTTGACATTTTCCTTTATTTTGCTGTACCTTTCTGTGGAGCTATCTTTGCTTCTTTTTGATTTTTTTGATTCTTAATCTGTAAATGTTTAGTAGGAAAAGTGTTTACATTCTTATCCTAGTGATGACAGTTTGTTCTCTGAAAAAATCTGTATATAAGTATATAATGTGGATTAAAACATTCCAGTCTTGGACACATTAGCGTTTAGTTATGTAAACGACCTGTCTTTCTGTAGCAGTTTGTTTTTGACTCTCTCATAATTTTTTTTTATTATTACAAATCACCTGCAGAGAATATTTAACAGCCATAATAGTTCAAGAGAAAGCTCAGAGTAGTGGTTTGCTTAAAGAGTGATTTTTTTAGGATTCCAGACCAATTTATTATTTCATTTTCCTTAGTCAAGAAAATTCATCAGCAGTTACTTGCAATGCTTTAAAAAGATAAAGTTTTAGAAGTCAAAGTTATTTAACCTCTTGGTGTTGTAAAATGCCATACTTCCATTTTTAATTCACTAGTTCCATGGAATAAGCTCTGCATGATTTCTTCTAAGGTTTTATTTAACAAGAATAAGCTAGCATCCAGAAAGCTTCTGTTTAATACACAGATCACTCTGAAACCCACACAGAGTTGGTTGAGTTCCAGGTATGCATTTAATGAAATGAATAATAGTAGTTGGATAAAGAGTAATTACAAACTGTTTAGAGATAAATTCAGGGAACAAGATGAACATTCATATTTCAGCTACAACTTTCTCAAGCTTTCAAGGGTGTACAGTACTTCATATGTAAGACTACTCTCTCTGTCTCTCTCACACACACACACACCTCAAATCACTGCCAAAGTAGATAAATTTTATTCTCAGTGTGTTAGAATGCTTTGCTGGTCTGCAAAAGTTGCATGCGGTATCTTTAAAGGTTGTGCAGCTAAATTTGCCTACTGAAGTCTGAAATTAACAGCTATTTTAGACCAAAGAAAAATCTGACATGAGACAAGTGCTGCATAATGTCAGGGTTAAGAACTGCATTCTTATTTGTTTAATGTTTTTCCTAATTATATTCAGAATATTGATAAACGAGCAGCTCTCAAAACAGTTTCTTTTTTTTCCAGGAAGTTTAAAAACAATCCATGTAGTAAATAAGGAAAAAAAACATAGCTCATTGCTCCAGGAATCTTGTTATATGCTTTCTTATATAGTAAATGTATACAGAGGGCTTTGCTGAGTGCGTTTAACCACTGGAGGTGATGTGCCTTTATGCACTGTATCAGACAATCTGTTATGCTGATGGGCTCATACCAGTGATTTTCTGCTGACACGTGATCTGTTTCTTATGGGCATTATATAGTTGTCTACTATTGACTTATTGTTGCTGTTCTTTTAGCTGTTGTAATTTAATTTGTAAACATTACCTGGACAGAATATTACCATGCTTTTTCTAATTCCTTTAGTTACCGTTGTTGTACATTGGAATGTATGAGTAGTTTTTGACTTTCTTAGCCATACAGTCTTGTATCACACTTGAAATTGGTACTTACCTGGGGTACTTACTAAATGAAGTGAGACTTAATAATGAGAAGTGTTTTAAATTTCTTAACGCTATGAATACTTTGATTCCTAAGTATGGATTTACTGAATTTTCACATGCTGTAAGACAGAATAAAAAGCAGTGTATCATAGTGGTGTGGCTCTGTACAAAGAAAATAGAGAAAGGTATAGATCTTGCATATTTCAAACATTATTTGAATGTACGGGTAACTGCAAATTGACCCCTGGTTTAGCACTCTTGTCCTTCTTGGCTGTGGCAAAATGTAAATATTCTGCACATTTTTATTTTATTTATTATATTTTAAGTTTGTTGACTGGGATAGTTCGACTGGACACGTCCATTTTCAGCAGAGGCCAGGGGAGAAAAGCTCCAAACTTACAAAGACAAGCAAGTTACAGTATATGCACAAACATTGTATTAACATACAAGTTAGTCCCACAGTTCAAGCTTATGAAGAATACAATTTATATACAGAAATATATACAAATATGTTCGTTTCTCTTATCAAACGTATAGGTGCAGCTTAAATACAGATTATCTGCAATGATATTAGCTTCTCTTTTCAAACCTTTTAGTGTAAGAGGCTAGTTGCTATGAATAAAATTGCAGGGATATGGAAGTGGATTAGGCTTTATTCAGGGTTAGAGCAAGGACATAACCAGTGAGTTTTAAAATACTGGTTTAGATTATTTTTGAACTTATTAAGGGAGGGTTTCAGAGTAAGGTCAGATGGGAGTGAATTCTTGGTTTTGCCTACTGAATTAGGGTAAGTAAGAGTAACTGATGGTTAACAATGTCAAAGATCTTGGAAAGATCGAGAAACTGGGCAGAAGATAATTTGCTATGGTTGGAATTTGACATTAGAAAAGGATAAGAGGGCTGAGGTGGTACTGTGCTGTGGTCTAAATCCATACTGGGAGTTGGCAGAAGATTATTTTGAATAAGTTAGTATAAAAGTTGTTTATGGATACACTTTTCCATAATTTTAGCCAGAGGGGAAAAGATAGCTATTGTTCTATAGTTTGACAGTTCAATGGAGCTGACACCTTTATGGAGTGGTATGACACAGGATATTTTCCAGACAGAGGCTTCAATTATGGTTCTGTTCATCAAAATAGTGACAGGCTATGCTATGGCATCAGCATGTAGTCTGCAGGGAGGAGGTCAGCTGAAAGGGTGGTTGGTTTGAGTTTTGTGATTAGGGCTGTTATGAGAGAAGTCGGAACTTTTTGAAAGTTAAAGGAGATTGTCACTGGGTTTAAGGAGTTTCAGCATTAGGGCAAGTGGGTTTAAGTTTGCTAGCAAGGGCCTTGATGGTTTCTGTGAAGAAACTATTGAAGGTGTTGACAATGGACTTTGGTGTTTTTTGGCTAGGGACTGAGGGTGTTGGGGAAGTGGATTGTCCTGGAAGAGTTTAGCACCTGCCCAGAACTTCTGTGGCTTGTTGTGGTGGTTCTGCTGATGGCAGAAATGTTTTTGTCTAGCAATATGGATTTTTTGTATCATTCCTGCCTGGGGAGAAATGCTCATGATGCATGTCTTTGTGATATAGCTAGAGCTAGAAAGACATAGATATATCTGTTAGTTTTTTTGGTGCATTTACTGTCAGCATTATGGAACTCCATATTTCAAGCAGTTGTGATGTATTGTTTAATTGATAATATTGATGCAGAAATTCTCCCATGTCATTTTCTTTTCAATATGTCTTCAAATTATTTGAGTGGACCTAATAGCTGAAAACAGTACACTGCTGTTCTGTAAAACTGAATTTAAAGGTACCACATCCATCTGTAACCCATAATGGATAAGAAACATTGCCAATACATTTCTGAGAAATTCCCTTGTTGTTGGTAAGTTGTATGCAAAGTTCAAGATGTTAGTCACTGTAGTAGTAACACCGCTTTCCTTTTTGGCCTCTGTGTCAGCACACAGCTGCAGCACCACCACATCACAATGTGTAGCGCTCTAAAATATGTGGACTTGATGGCTGACCTGTGAAGAGCATGAAGCATATCAGGGTATATAGTAATGTTAATGTAGAGTTGCTGCTACACTAGACCAAACGAGAACTTTTACACGTAAACATCAATGCACCTTGCAAAAAGAAGAAGTTAATACTGTCTTTCATGACTGTAGATGAATGCTACACCATCAACAGATCAAGCAGGTTTATTAAGGAGAATTCAGCCTTCAATTGCAGTCAACTACACTACAAAGTGTCTGTTACAGTATGACTGTTTTTTCATGCGTTTAAACATTGAAAGAACTGGAGTGGGTTTAATGGGAGCAACCCGTGGGTGTGGCTCAAAATAGGGGTGTTGCTTGAGTTTGGTGTGGGTGGGGCTTAAAGGGTGCCAGAGCAGTACTTTGCCTAGGGCGCCGTTTCAGATAAGGCCGATCCTGCCAATACAGAAATGAATCTGCTTTGCTGTACAGCATTATGTTATCTAAAGAGAGAAAACAATAACTGCCCCACCAAAAACAGTAGGGTCTAGTACCAAGCATAAGTTATCACTGCTTCTTCTGTTCTCTAGATTATTCTCCTTTTATTTTAGCTAATCCACATAATTTTCTAGCCCTGTAATTTACTCTTATTGCATTCTGATTTCATATTCATGTTTGCAACTTAACATGAAACTAATTAACATCACTTTCAGGATAAAGATTTTCCTTTTTGTTTTGTGAACTAAAATGGTAGCTTACCAGCTTCCTTTGCTACTATTTCCAAGGAATTTATTATTTTAAGGCTATCTCCCTCAAGTTACCATTGCAGTGTTTAGGGAGATCAGTAGTCTACCCCAGTTAAAAATAAAATAAAATAAAAAAATAAATAGAATCCTATACTTTTCCCATGGAGAGTGACATCTCTATAGTTTTGCAGAGTTGGTCCTGGGCAGAAAACCTATTTCAGATACTAGTTGTTGTTTCTGATACTAGCTGTTGCAGCAGGAGCTAATGATAAACAGACTGCCATGCTCATGGGACTCTATGCATGAGATGACCACTTTATTTACCTAATTTATATAGCCGTGGCTGATACGACACCAATTAATGCCAAGAAATGTGAATCGTGTCAGCTGAGTGTAATTACTGCTGAATTTGGAAAGGAGCAGCGTGTTCAGTGTTCTACTTGCTGCTTTATTTTTTTTTATTCTTTCTTTCTTTGCTGAGTTCGGCAATTTCATACAAAATTATGTCCAATCATGTATCTTAAGCAGTCTGAGAAGTAGGTTGAATGCTGTCCTTACAATTAAGAAATCATGCTATTGTATCTGGTATACATGTTTTGAGTGCATTGAGTAACTGTATTCAATTCTGAAGTATAAACAAAAACATAAAAGTACATACAAGTTGCACATCTGCTAACGATTGTGATCAAAAGACAGGGATGCGCCACACAGACTTGCAATCTGTCATATATCTGACAATTCAATGCTTTAGTTATACAAATGTAAACCAACCCAAAATTGTTTAAAGATTCAGAGGTATTTTTATTTTTCCTTGGGAAGGTGTAATGTATACAATTATTTTGAAGTCAGTGTGTAAGTGATGTCAATATTATTTCACCAAAACCTTTTGTGAAAGACTGAAATGAATATATTGTTTCTTGACTTTTTTAGTAAAGTTTTTATTTTTTCACTTGCTGGCTTAAAAATATTAATGACTCATGAAGAGATTCTTGAAACCAATAGAAGTCCTTACACTGATTTCAACTGTGTTGTATGGTGGAATGATGATGTAATTTGTGACGCCTGTGCACTGGCCCAGCAATCAAGGAGCCTCAATCTTCACCACTAACACCAGTGAGGGGCATCAACATTGGGAAGGATAACAAGACACACACAGTGAAGTAAAATTTCCCTTAAGAGCACACAGAGATCACAGTCAGTCTAGGTCTGGTTTATCCCTTTCTCTCTAGATCCCCAATAAGACACCCCACTGGCACAGCTATAGGGTCCAGATCTCAGCCTAGTGGTCAAGGTAAAACCCCCACCACCCTCTGTGTCCAACCAGTGCTTCGTGTCCCTGCCCAAGTAGCTGGCACACACACACTTTGAGATATTAGTTATATACAAACATACAGACACAACTGGGGAAGGTTGGCACAGGTTCTGCAGCTATGCCCCTTCTGCCCAGACAATACGGTAGTACCACTTGCCACCACCCACTAATATCAGCTACTAATAAAGCCCTTATCAAAGAGTGTCCAATTATTACTGTCCAATATTATTATCCAAATGGTAAGTGTGACCAGAACTTTCTAAGGCTTATTGGAGTGGCTTGGCCAGTATTACTATAAACATGCAATGTATTCTAGATCTTAAATTATCTCTACAAAAAACAACCACAGCTGAAAGGTTTAAAAATATTTAATAATAAATAATAAAAACACAAGCCAATACTTCTTACTACACAGTGCTAGTCAAGAGTTCAGAAATCACAGAGAAATGCTTAAAATAATACAGTAGAAAAGTTCTGACACCACTACAGAAAACAGCTAGACTAGACTTCCTATTTCCTATCTATATCTAAGAGTAAACACAGTTCTAAAATAAACTTACATATAGAGCAAGGCAGTGCTGGTGATGTTGTCAGTTCTGAAAACAAATGCACAATGCTCTGATTTTCTCTTTCTCTCTCTCTCTCTCTCTCTCTCTCTCTGTCCTTAAATTGATAACACAGTACCACTGACTCATTTCAGATTGCATCATTATTCTCTGTTTCCCAGGCTAACAGAAACTCAGACACTGGTATTCATGAAGCTCGGCACAAGGACGGCGTTAGGCTTGCACCAACCATGCGGCATAGAGATGGAGCAGTAGCGCCATATGCAATTAATAAAGGCTCGCTGCCACCAAATCCACGTGCATAGAAAACGTGCGTGAGTGCAGGGGGTGTGTCCAAGTGCCGCATGCAGGTGTGGACATGTTGGCTGTTTACATGCAACCTAAAATGCTGAATAGTACAGCGTGCCTATAATAGTAATCACACCTGTCACTGTCCATGGATACTGAAACGTATGCAAAGCATGCAAAACAGTTTTGCGAACACAAAAATAAGAAGCAAACACAAATGCACGTAGCTGAATATTGAGTCCCTATCCCTCGAACAAATGACATTTAAAACCTGTGCCCGTATTCCATTGTAATGTCAATAGTCATACCAAATGGAAGTGAAACACATTGTGTTAGCGTGCCGCCAATAGCTAAGCCTAGCCCGATGGTCAGGGTTACCACCTGTCCCACATTGTGAGGGACAGTCCCCCTCTGTGCAGTTGTATCCATACCAAAACCATTATAAATGTAAAATGTCCTGTGATCGTAGGACATAATTATGTCCCAAATCTTATGTAATAGTCACATACAATACTTATTTCCATATGTTAAATACCTACATGTTACAAGAAATAGAATAAGCAAGTAAATGAAACCGAAGAAGCAGCTAAACTGCTGCAACAATAAGCTTACATTTAGGCATAAAACAAAAGTACTATCCATTGTACTGACCATGGGTATGTGTTGGCCTGTAAAATCTGATGTGTGTCCTGAATATATTCCAGCCTGCCCATATGAAAAGATGGCAACCCTACCAATGGTCAGAGCATTCACCCAAAATCTGCCCATTCGCAGTCCAAGGTGTCCTTGTCAGGATGGGCCAAAGATGAACGGGTATTACCCAGATCTACCTACCATGTCATGAAAGATAAGTATTTGCATGTACCTATGTGTGTGATGTACAGCATGTGGAAGGTGAAAAATGCTAGGGTAGTCCTCACAACCATACAGGTACCAGAGATATGTAGTGTATGCAATGTGTTCCCTTGACCGTGCCATGGGCCTTCAGCCAGAGAAGGGATGGATGGAGTGTGTGGAATATGGGGGTGGGGGGAACGGGTAATGTAATAATTCACCAAGGGGCGACTGTGTTGGATGCATAATAGGTGAACTGGAGGTATACGAGGTAGCAGTGGGTGAATCAGAAAGAAACACAAAGAACAAACATACACATCCGCAATACAACCTGACAGGCCATACTGTAGAACACAATCCCACAAACATATGAATATTAAAATGTGCGATACACATGTACAGAAACGTCACCGGCACATACCCACATAATGGTCTGGCCTGAACTGAGCCATCCAACCACAACACACTTGGATGCATAATTGAATACCCATCATCCTCTGTACAGCACACAACCCCTCCCATTCCTGAGCATCCACCAAATCCAGTCATAGTCGGGGTTCTAGCTTGGTGCAGCCATATCTGCACATAGTGACCACTACTCATATCTAGTAGGCAGTCTCACCCTAGGCAGCCTCAGGATTGCAAACTATGTATCCCTTGCATGTATAACCCTATCCGTTATAACCGTAAATCCAAAAATATCGAAGGTTATTGGAGGTTATTGGTCTGTTCAATTATCCTGTGTAAACATCAGCCTTGGTGTCACAACATGATGTCCAGTCCTGTAGACATCTGGACACAAGTTGTATGTGCAGTAGTGGTTCAAGAGACTGCTTAGCCTCCAGCCAGTCATGCAGAACTTACTACCCGGATTTAAACACCTGACCGTGATGCACAGCTCCCCACATGCATTATCGAGAATATATACTTTACACATTCGCATACTGGCAGTTGGATATAGGGTGATTAAGGTGCTGACGTAAGCAGGGTACCTCCTGTCCCACTTTGTGAGGGACAGTCCCTGTTTGGGCGGGTGTGTCGTGACCAGAAATAATACAATGGCAAATGTCC